>NC_080380.1:63967775-64197989 GCF_014773155.1 Arachis stenosperma
AATAAAATAACAACTAAGAAAAAGTCCTAGCAAGGATTGAGAACTGGAATTCCAAACCTCATTATAATCATCAATTGTGATGGTAATTGCAAATTGCCCTCACTTACTTAACCTCTAACAATTGATGGTAAGTCAAGTTTGATGACATGTCACCATGTCATGTTTTTCTATGCTTTTTCATACAAGAAATTTATGATTAGTACTTAAATATTGCATTCTTTGGTGCTTAAATGGTACATTTCTTTGATCTTTTGATTTGATAAACTTTGTAGGAAATAAGAAGAAAAAGAAGCAAAAAGAGCACAAAATAAGCTAAAAAGAAGAAAAGAGGAATTTTGGGCACACTTTGAAGTTGGAGCACACTTTGGAGGCTTAGGCCACGCTTCTAAAAGCGTGACCCATGACCAAATCAAGGAAGAAAAGCGTGGCCCAAAGGAAGAAAAGCGTGGCTCAAAACAAGGAGGAAGAGAGGAAAAAAAGTTTTGGGTGAAAAGTTAGCCTCAAAGTTAGACCCCTAACTTGGAGGCTAACGTGGGAATTGAAAAATTCACCCAGGGCTACTCAATGTTTGCGCCAACGTTAGCCACCTAACTTGGAGGCTAACGTTGGCATGAAAAATTTGTTCCAGGGCTAGCCAACGTTTGCGCCAATGTTAGCCCCCTAACTTGGAGGCTAACGTTGGCATGAAAAATTTGTCCATGGGCTCCTCACGTTTGCGCCAACGTTAGCCCCCTAACTTTTAGGCTAACGCTGGCGCCACACACCACAACAGCCTGAAGGGGTATACTTCCAACAAGAATAACTTGAGCTACAGAGCTCCAAATGAGGTGATTCAAGAAGCATTGGAAAGTAGGAATCAAGAGCTTTCCAAGCATATATGGCACTGCATGGTGGACACTAAAATTGAGGGAGAAAACTGCCCCGCAATGTGCATAAACGAACATGGTGGCAACCTGCAGTGAGGCCAACTGACCTCTGCACCTTCAATGGAGTATAACTCGAGCTGTAGAGCTCCAATTGATGCGCTTCCAACGGCAATAGAAAGTAGACATTCAGGGCTTTCCAACAATGTATAATAGTATGGGGTGGACAATACGTTTGGACCTCCAGAACTGGCATTTTCGCTAACGTTTGAGGCAAACTTTACCTCAAACGCTGCACACCAAAGCCAGCAACCATGCCCTCTTCAAATGATCATAACTTGAGTTGTAAATGTCCAATTGAAGTGATTCGAAGTGGGTTAGAAAGCTGACATTTAGAGCTTTCCAACCATATATGATAGTCTATGTTGGGCAAAAAATTGGCAACATGACAAGAGGACAAAGTTGGCGCCATGAACATGCATAAGGGAGGCCAACGTTGGAGCAAAAGTTAGACCCCTAACTTTTGCACCAACGTGGGTATCAGCAAAACAATGGGGCTGATATGAAAAGTTAGAGCAAAAGTTAGACCCCTAACTTTTGCTCAAACTTTTACTCAAGCTTTTATGTTTTTCAACCCGGTTCACAATGGATCTTTCTCCAACTCCAAGAGCAATCAACCAAGGCCTTTATCAACCCAATTCCATCAAGAGCAAGGGCCCAATTGACACCACTCAAAGGCACAAGAGATAGTTAGAATAGAAATTTCATTTTAATTGTAATTTGTTTTGAATTTCATTTTCATTTTGTAAAGCCTATATAAGGCATCATTTTCATATTTGTGAGGAGGCTGGCTCCACTAGGGAGCATTAGGAGTAGTAGTAGAGAGCTCTCTCTTAGTTTTCCTTCCTGTTTTAAATCTTGGATTGAAATTGGAGAAATTCTGTTTCAGTTTCTATCTGAGATCTCTCTGTTTTTATTTTGCTGCATAATTCAAGGAATTGTGATTTGAATCAAGGCTCTCTTTACTGCTTCCATCTCTATTTCTTCTTCAAATTGTTTCTCTTGTTGGATCTAGGAAGGCATTGAGATCTAGACTTGGTTATCTAGTCTCTTGGGTCCTGAGATCTGAATTCCAATTTCACATTCTCTGTTTAATGCTTTTCATGTTTATTTACGTTTCTGTTTTTTTGATCCGATTCAATCAAGTTATATTACAATCTTCTAATTGTTGCAATTTACTTTTCCTTGTTTAAATTCTACAAATCCAATTCCCAATTCCCTTTACAATTTCATGCAATTTAAAATTCTTGCAATTTAAGAGTCTTGCAATTTACATTTCTTGCTCTTTAAGTTACTTACCAATTTACATTCTGCAACTTTAAATTCATTGTCCTTTACTTTCTGTTGGTTACAATTTCACACAATTCACATAAATGTTAGCTTGACTAAACTAATCACCCACTAAAGTTGCTTGATCCATCAATCCCTGTGGGATCGACCTCACTCCCGTGAGTTATTATTACTTGATGCGACTCGGTGCACTTGCCGGTTAGATTTGTGTGTTTTGGGAGAAATTCATTTTTCCACCAAAATATCTCATCAAGTTAGCAATTCAACTTGAGTTCACAAGTCCTAATCAAAGACTAGAGTTAGTGAAGCTCAAGCCAACGAGCATCTTTCAATCGCCAACCAACAAGAGACTTTGACAATTCAAGAGTCTCCAAATTACTCAATCTAAGCTAAGAATACCAAAAATCTAATTTAAAATCCCACCAAGTATTTTATCAAACACTTGGTAGGCACAAAATAAAAACATAGAAAAGTAATAAGAGAATATTCAATCTAAACAACCAATCGCAAGGAATCAATAACAACAAATGAAGAAAGAAGCAATAAACATAAAATACCTCAAATTGCATTAAAAAAAATTGAATCCAACATGAAGAATTCATAAATTGAAGTAGCAAAATAAGGAAATCACAAAAACAAATAGATAAGTAAAGTGCTAGAATAATAGAAAGTAGTAGAGAAACTAAATTGAAGCAACATGGAAATTTGAATTCGAGAAGAAATAAAACTAAAATCCTAAAACTTAGAGAGAGGAGATAGCCTCTCTCTCTAGAAAACTACATTTAAACCTAACTAATGTGAATGAATGTTGAATGAATGATTCCCCCCATTCTAGTCCACTCTACAACCTCTAGTATGTGTTTTTGACCATGAAACTGGGCCAAAAACAGCACAGAAATTGCCCCCAACGTTTTCTGATATCTGCAGCACGTGACGCTTTGTCACACGTACACGTCAGTCACGCGTATGCATCATTGAACTAAATCATGGTCACTCGTATGCGTCATCCACGTGTACGTGTCACTTGCCTTCTGCACTGGTCACGCGTACATGTCACCCAAGCGCACGCGTCGCTGCCAGAATCTGAAATGCTTGATTTCTTGTGTTCCTTCCACTTTTGCATGCTTCCTTTCCATCCTCCAACCCAGTCCTGCCCTTTAAACCCTAAAAACACTAAGCAAACATATCATGGCATCGAATGGTAATAAAGGAGAATTAAAATTAGTAAATTTAAGTCCAAAGAAGCATGTTTTCAATCATAGTACAAAATTAAGAAAGAAAATGTAAAACGTGTAATTTCTATGAATAAGTGTGAGAATAATGGATAAAATCCACTAAATTAAGCACAAGATAAACCGTAAAATTGTGGTTTATCAAGCTGCTGGCCCTAGACGCCGGGTCGTGGCATTTAGCGCCGCCTTCACATAATGCTTGCACACTTTACGAGGCTTGTGGCGCTAAACATCGAGTTGTGTTAATTAGTGCCAACTTGACAGCATCAAAATTCTTCTTTTTTTTCTCTGCACGAACTCTGTGTACGATCAGAATGTGTCTGGGGATGTGAAATTGCAAGAAAACAAAAGTGAAATGTAAAGACTATTGAAGGAACCTTACAGAAAAGTAAACTCTGAGTAAGATCAGAATGTCTCTGGGGATGTGAAAATGCAAGAGTGCTTTCTAGATAAGAATTCTAACCTTTATTCCTTTTAAACTTTGACTATTTATAGCCCCTTTCAACCAATCATATCATCACATTCTCCATATGTGAGAAAACTAAATGTAATTATTTTCGCCACAAAAATGATGTAACAACCGTTTTCAACTGCCTTAATTACTAGCCTCTCTATTTCTTTGATCACGGAATCCTGTCCTTGACATGCATTTTCGATCAATCCACCTTGTTCATTGATGACCTTTCTTCGATGAGTGATAGAGCGATTATCGTTGGTTAGGAATTTCACAACATAATTCCATTGATAGTATAGTTCCCAACCAACAAACAATCCTCAATCAAAGTTTAATTTTTGGTTGTCACAAGTCCAACCCAATAAAAGTAACCGAGAGTATTAATCCCGGGTCGTTCTCCCTATGAATCACAATCGAGTGCTCAATTCTTGGTTATGAGTATCATGGGGGTTAGGTTGATAAAACAAGAAATTAAAAAGGCAACAAAAGTAAAGCAAGCAACTAAAGAGAGAAAGTAATAAAGAGAGACATTCATGGCAAGGATTGAAAATCAAGGCTTTCTATCGTAGTCATTAATCATCATTCAATAATTAACAAGAGCTAATCCTATTAAGTCATCTTCAACATCGGAAGAAGGTACAATGTTATCGTCAACATAGGAAGAAAGTCAAATAGGACTAGTTAATCTCAATCCAAAAGTCCTAATCAACTCACTAATTGAATTAGCAAGAGATTAGAGTCAATGAAAACAATATTAACTAACATCCCTAGATCACCAAAATAAATTGGATATTAATGACTCAAGATTGCCTAATTTCTCTTTCCAAACTAAGAATGCTCGAAAACTACTCTAACATCCAACCAAGCATTTTGTCAAACACTTGGAAGGCATAAAAGAAAAGCATGGTAAATTGCAAGAAATAATAAATTCTACTACTACCTAATGCAAGAAATTAGCAATAACAACTCAAGAAAGCATTAAAGAAAATCCAAATCCAACAAGAGTGCATCAACATAAAAAGAGGCATAAAAAGGGAAATTAACACTACAACTAAGAGAATGAAGGTGTAGGAACAAGAAATTGTAAAGAATACAAGATGGAAACAAGAATTAAACCCTAAATCTAAGAGAGACTAACCTAATTCTACCCTAATTCTAGATAGAAGAGGGAGCTTCCCTCTTTAGAAACCAACCTAAAGCATGATCCTAAACTAATCAATTGCTCCCCCTTTGACCCATCTTGAATTCTGCATGATATAGTCTCAAAAATGAGTTGGATTTGGGCCTGGAAAGCTCAGAAATTGCTCCCAGCGTATTCATTTTAATGAGGTCACGTGACCAACGTCACACGTGCGCGTGGACGACACGTGCGTGTTGCTTGAAGATTCTCTTGTAACGCGTGCGCATGGGTGACGGATGTGCGTCGCTGGCAAATTTCCTTCTCACGCGTACGCATGGGTGATGCGTGCGCGTGGCCTTGAGTTCAGCAAATTCTCATTTTTTTCATGAATTCTCCACTGTACATACTTTTTCCTTCACTTCTTCCATCCATTCCTTGTCCTATAAACATGAAATCACTCAACAAACATATCAAGGCATCAAATAGAATTAAAGTGAATTAAATTTAGCTATTTTAAGGCCTAAAAAGCCTATTTTCACCCTTAAGCACAAAATTAGGGAGAATTACAAAAGCATGCTATTTCATTGAATAAATGTGAGATAAGTTGATAAAATCTCCTAAATTCAACACAACATAAACCACAAAATTGGGGTTTATCAAACCTCCCCAAACTTAAACCAAGCATGTCCGCATGCAAAACTCAAGAAAGAGACAAAGGGTATTAACATTTATTCAATGCAAACTACATGTATGCAATCTATCTACATGCAATCTATCTAAATGAATGCAACTGCTTGGTCAAAATAAATCAATCTTCAAGAATATATATATGAATACAAGGACTAAAGATATTAACAACCAAGTCAAATCCACAGTTGAATTGACTTATTGAAAAAGATTTTACAAACTTGTAAGAAAAGAGATGATCATAGGTGAGAACATGTAATTGAGCATCGAACTCTCACCGGACGTGTATCCGCTCTGATCACTCAAGTGTATAGGGTTGATTCACTCAATTCTCCTATAATCATGCTTTCCAAGATTTGTTTTACATTTAACAATCAACAATTATTTCATGCATGCATACAAATATCATGAGGACTTATCCACAGGTTGTAATGGGTCTGGGGTCAAGGTAAGGATGCATATGGCCAAGTGTGCTTGAAATTTGAATCTTAGATTAACATAAGCTCTTACCTAACCTATAGGACAACCTATACAATTCTAATACAATACCTAACTACCCATAATTCTCACTTTTTCACACACTCATGCATTCTCTTCTTCATCATAACTCATATGCAGTGTTATTATTACTTTACTTTGTGGCATTTGTCCCCTTTTTGTTGCTTTTCATTTTTCTTCTTCTTCTTTTTCTATTTTTTTTCTTTTTATTTTTCTTTTCTTTTTCTCATTTTTTTAACTAGAATATATACAGGAACATCAATGCATATGGTTTGTGAGATAAGCCTCAAAGTGGTCCCTGAAGTTGCACTCGAGCCTCATAGTAGTCCCTGAACATAAAAGTTACCCATATTCGTCCCTGAAGTTGCACTCCGGAACTCAGATTCAACCTTTCGGCATATTTCGTCCACCTGGCACCACCGAAAAGCTGATCTGGACTCTTTCGTGATACGCTGGCCAGGTAACGGCTAGCTGACATGGATTAGTAAACTTTTATGGTGCAATTTAGTCCCTAAATCAAAATTAAAAATTTTAATCCCCAAATTTAATCACCATTCCCTTATCTACAGTCATCCCTCTTTTCTCTACAGGCATAGATCTTCATATCCCAAATTCACAAGATTTTTCTTTTTGTTTATTTTTAGTTGAAGTATCTTATAACAATAACAACAACTATAGTCTTCTTAATAACCATTATTTGAACATGTTTAACCGCTTTTATCCCCCTTTTTTTTTGTAAGAAAGATGGTGAAATTATAACATAAAAAAAGTTATGTGATATATATAATTAAAGAAATAATGCAAAGTTTAGTTTCTAAAATTGTGAACGTTCATAAAAATTTGTTGACTTTTAAAAATGATTAAATTGATTCCTAAATTCATAAATTGTGAATCTCAACTCATCTCTAATGCTAATATAAAATGTTAAAATGTTAGCATGACATTTGCAAACAAAAAGATGATATGAATAATATTTTAATATGATCAAATTAGTGTCTTAAATTAGTTAATTATATTTATTTTGCTTAATTAGTTTTTTATTAATTAGAGACTAAAATAATAAATATTAAATTAGGTAAATTTTTTCTATGTTTTTGTTTCTCTAATATTACCCTTAATTAATTTGGAATACCTATTTAATTATATTAAAATCTTAGACACGTCATTTTAATGGAGATGTCATACAATTTGAGATGCCATAATATAACACTTTACATTAATACTATGTGAATGACAGTTAAATTAGGATGATGCATGGTTATTTTGGAACAGGATTCAAAAGGAAATGTAATGTAATATATAATAATAAAATTGACTTTTAATTCTGTAAATACAAGAGATAGATTTTAGCAAGGGAGGAATTAAAATTGAGTCTTATAACAGCAAGTTTAGCAAACCTTTGATGAAAAATGTGTATTATGCAGCAGCAACAATAAGTGAGTTGTCATTGTCTGCATAAAGACCCCATAAATCAAGTTCTGCTATATGCCTAATAAGGATATGTGTTCTTTTCTTATTCATGTCATTTACTCTTAGTTTTGATGCTTGCTTGGGGACAAGCAAGATTTAAGTTTGGTGTTGTGATGACAAGTCATCATATACCCATTTTTCAAGCTAATTTCACTTGTTTTGTTAGCATTTATGCACTTTCTTGCATCCTAAGTAAGTGATTTGGAGTGAAAATGCACAACTTCTTTAAATCAAGCAACCACCATGAAATTAATGTTAAATCATGAGGTTTAAGCTAATTTTAATTGAACTTTAATTGATTTATAAGCCTCTTGAATTTAGTGATACTTGGAGTGGTTGTTTTGGTTTATTGTAGGTGAAGAAAAGAAAAGAAAAGGAAAAGCGTGGCCTAAGAAGTGTAGCCCAAGGAAAGGAAAGTGTGGTCAAAGAAAAAGGAAGTGTGCCGCATGCAAAGGGGAGGCAATGTTTGCCCTCCACAAGGGCACACTGCCCTCTAGGAGGGCAACATAAGAGAACCAAGAAGAGAAGGCAACTCTGCCCTGCCCACTCCAAGGGCAGAGCACAATTTTGTGCCTTGGAACCAAGAGGAATAGAATGTTGCCCTGCCCTCCACAAGGGCAGTATCGGGCTCTCCAAGGAAGAAAATCAAAGGAAAAATATCACCCATGCATGACACAAGAATCGAACACGGAACAAGGAAGAAGCAAGGAACTAAGGTTGAGTGCCGTGCCAAGAAACCAAGGAAAATGATCAAGCGTGTGTCTCTGCCCAGATTCGAACACGGGCCTTCATTTTGGAAACACTGCCCTGCCCTCCGCGAGGGCAGGGCAGCATTTGGATTGGTGCACAAACCTGGCGCACCACACACAAATCTGGCGCACCAATTCTCTCCTGGCAGCACCAAGCACGCACCAAGCTCGATCCTGGCAGCACCAAAATTTCCTGCCCTGCCCTCCGCGAGGGCAGGGCAGCATCCTATGCACCACACACAAATCTGGCGCACCAATTCTTAATTCTGGCGCACCAATTCTTGATTCTGGCAGCACCAACAGCGCACCAAGGCATTTCTGGCGCACCAACTTTTCCTGCCCTGCCCTTGGCGCGGGCAGGGCAGTGTTTTGCGCACCAAAGTCGCACCAGACCGCACCAAGGCCGCACCAACATGCACCAAATCCTGCCCTGCCCTCGGCAAGGGCAGGGCAGCCTCCTGGGAGCAACTTTTCATGGGCCGAAAATTCAAATTAAATCCCCATTTTAATTCATTTCTTCACCAAATCAAAAGCCCATCCAAATCCCAAAATCCAAGAATAGAGAGTGTATAAATAGGAGTTAGTTTGATGTAATTAGGACTTGGACTTTTAGCTTTAAACTTTCACTTTTATTTTAAGCTTTGGAATATTCTTGGTGACTTCACTGAGATTTCTGAGAATTGAGGAGGAGAATTGATCTCTCTTCTTCCTCATTCTTGCCTGAGCACTTCTAATCTTCTGTTTCTGAGTTTTGGATGTGAGAAATTGAGGAAATTCTGTCTCAATTCCCATTCAAATTCTCTTTTAATTCTTTTCTGCATAATTAAATCTATTTACATTCTCTTTACTGCTTCTTCTTCTAATTCTTGTCAATTGCTTTGTGAGCTTGGATCTAGGAAGGCAAATAGAGATCTAGGCTCTGCTACCTAGTCTCTTGAGACCTGAGACCCACTTTTACTTTTGGTTCTTCTGTGAACCCTGCTGCACTTTAATTTCATTTTCTGTTTGAATTCTCATTGCTTCTAATTCAATTTCTGCTCTCTTAATTGTTGCAATTCACATTCTCTCGTTTACATTCTGCAATCCCTGTCCTCAATTCCCTTTTACTTTCAAGCAATTTATATTTCTTGCAATTTAAGTTACTGCAATTTACATTTCTTGCACTTTAAGTTTCAGTCATTTACTTTCTTGTTCTTTAAGATTCAGTCCATTTTACCTTCCTGTTCTTTAATTCACTGCAAATTGCCCTTCCTCCTTTACATTTACTGTCATTTACTTCCTGTTAGACACAAATCACTCAACCAACACTTGATCCGCTTGACTAAACCACCCACTAAACTAAAATTGCTCAATCCTTCAATCCCTGTGGGATCGACCTCACTCATGTGAGTTATTATTACTTGATGCGACCCGGTACACTTGCCGGTGAGTTTTGTGTTGGATCGTTTTCCACACATCAAGTTTTTGGCGCCGTTGCCGGGGAATTGAAATAGATTGACAATGATTAAGTGAAGTGGAGGTCTAGATTAAGCATTTTTTTCTTTTCTGTTATTCTAATTCCTACTAACACACTAACTGTTTGAATTTTTGCTTAAACTAACTAAAATTTCATTCTAGCTATAGATTGAAGTTTCATTGGCTTTCTGGGTTTGTGTGTTTATTGTTGTGTGTTTGTATGTCAGGTACAGGAAGATCTTCCCCTATCCTCTCTGAAATTGATCAAAGAACTCTTCGAAGAATAAGAAGAGCTGAAAGAGGGAAGAACGTTATTGGAGAGGAAGAATCTGAGGAGGAATTCCAAGAGATGGAAGGAGATCCCAATCAACCAGAAGGAGGAGCCAATAATAACCAACACCAGAGAAGAGTATTGGCTTCATACACATTTGCAAATGCTAGACACTGTGGGAGTAGCATTCTTCCCCCCAATGTCAATGCAAACAACTTTGAATTAAAGCCACAACTCATCACTTTGGTTCAAAACAACTGTTCCTTTGGAGGAGGACCATTGGAGGACCCAAACCAACACTTATCCACCTTCTTGAGGATTTGTGACACTGTTAAAACCAATGGTGTGCCTCCTGACAGTTACAAGTTGTTGCTCTTCCCATTTTCTCTCAGAGACAAAGCTACTCAATGGCTAGAAACGTTCCCAAAGGAAAGCATCAACACTTGGGATGATTTGGTGAGCAAGTTCCTTGCCAAATTCTATCCCCCTCAAAGAATCATAAGACTGAAGACTGAGGTGCAGACATTCACTCAAATGGAGGCTGAGAATTTATATGAAGCATGGGAAAGATATAAAGCTCAATTGAGAAAGTGTCCACCAGAGATGTTTACTGAATGGGACAAGTTGCAGAACTTCTATGAGGGACTCACTCTTAAAGCTCAAGAAGCTCTTGATCACTCAGCCGGAGGCTCATTACAACTCATGAAAACTACAGAGGAAGCTCAAAACCTCATTGATATGGTGGCCAACAACCAATATTTCTTTGCTCATCAAAGACAACACCAACCATCACAGAGAAGAGGAGTAATGGAGTTAGAAGGAGTGGATTCAATTTTAGCTCAAAACAAGATGATGCAACAGCAGATTCAATAACAGTTTGAGCAAATGGCCAAAAGAATTGATGGCTTGCAAGTAGCAGCAGTGAGCACTACAAGCCAATCACCAACCACTTGGGTGCAAAGTGAAGAAACTCAAGAGGAGCTACAGCAAGAGCAAGTTCAATACATGCACAACCAAAATCCTGGAACAAATGAAGTCTATGGGGATACTTACAATCCATCTTGGAAGAACCATCCCAACCTCAGATGGGGAGACAACCATAATCAAAACCAACAACCATGGCAAAGAAACACAAGTCAGAACAATTGGAAAAACACAAACCACAACCCCCAGCCAAACACTAGTCAAAATACATACAGAAAACCACAAAACAACTACCCCAATTCTAACCACTACCCATCCTATAACCACCCAACTAACCAAAACACTTATCAACATCCATCAACACCCCAAAATCAACCCATCTCACAAGACTCACAGAGAATCACCAATCTAGAGCTGCTCATGGAGAAACTGATGAAGAACCAAGAATTGACAACAAAGAACCAAGAAGCCTCCATGAAGAACCTAGAGAGGCAGATTGGGCAAATCTCCAAGAAGATTTCTGTTGAAAAACCATCAAGTTCGCTACCTAGTGACACCATTCCCAACCCAAAGGAAGAATGCAAGGTTGTGCAACTAAGAAGTGGAAAAGTGTTAACAGATGGTAACCAAGGGGCAACCAAGCATAGTGACACTAAGCCAACAAAGAATGATGAAGACATCAACAGAGACATGATAAGCAAGAATGCTCCAGAAAAACTCACAGAGAAAGACAACAAACCACAGAATTTGAAGAAAGGAAAGCAAATCATGGAAGAACCAAATCCAAAACAACTTCAAGGGGAGAAGAACTCAACACCACCACTGCCCTACCCACAGAGATTTCACAAAGAGACAAAGGATCAGCACTTCCACAAATTTCTTGAGACCTTCAAAAAGCTGGAAATCAACATACCTTTGGCTGAGGCATTAGAACAAATGCCTCTGTACGCTAAGTTTCTAAAGGAGCTCATCAACAAGAAGAGAAGTTGGAATGAGAAGGAGACTGTAATGCTTAGTGAGGAATGCAGTGCACTCATCAAAAAGGGACTCCCTCCCAAGCTTGAAGATCCTGGAGGTTTTTTCCTGCCCTGCACTATTGGAAACCTATTCATCAACAAAGGGATGTGTGATTTAGGAGCAAGCATAAATTTAATCCCATCTTCTTTAGTGAAAAAGCTAGGCATAGAGGAGGTGAAACCAATACAGATATCCTTGGAATTGGTGGATCAATCAGTAGTGTATCCTAAAGGGCTGATTGAGAACCTTTTAGTTAAGGTTGACAAGTTCATCTATCCGGCAGATTTTGTGATCTTGGATTCTTCAGAAAATGGAAATGACTCCATAATACTTGGTCGACCATTTTTGGCCACTGCTAGAGCCATTGTGGATATAGAGCAAGGAGAGTTAACCCTCAGGATGCATGAGAAGAGCATCATCCTGAAAGTCTTTCCAGAATTTCAAAGGGATGAAGAAACAAGCAAAATGAGTGATGATCTCCTTCCAAAGCAATCAACTGACAAGGAAGTAGAACAGAAAATCAAACAGATGCAAGAAGAAAAAGGGATTCAAAAAGAAGCTGGGGTAATAAACAAAAAGGAAGGCAACACAACTCAAGTCACTATCAAGGGAAGCATATCAACAAGAAAGAAAAAGAAGAAAAACAAGAAAAGAGCCTACAAAGGGTGGAAGAACAAGAAAGTCCCAACAGAAGAATTTGTCAAAAATGACAAGGTGCAACTAGTGTATCAACAGCTGGGAACAAAGGATTATTACACTGTCAACCAAATACTTTCTCTTGAGCACATTGAAATTGAGCATCAAGGAACACAGAGAAAGCTTACAGTGAGAGGTGACAAGTTGAGACATTACCAACATCAACCACCTTAAAGGGAGTTCAATGTCAAGCTAGTGACAATAAAAGAGCGCTTCATGGGAGGCAACCCATGATTTAAAATTTCTGTCTTCTCTTTAATAAGCTATAATCTCCTGAGTATGATTTTGAACTTTCATATTTGATAAATGCATATTTAAATTCAGAACATAAGTCAGACTTCTATGTTTGGTGTCCCTTAAGGCATACTTAATTTTTGCTTTTCAAAAAAAGAAAGGGAGCTATTCTTAGAACATATGCATAACTCTTTTGATGAAGCATATGACCAAACACTAAGTTTGGTGTCTGCAAGTGTAACAAAATTCAGAGGATCAATTCTCATTTATGGAATCAAAACCATACAGCAAGGGATCATGCATTAAATACTTTCTTTAAAAATGCATCAATTGTGAGAACGATTTGCATTGTTAAGCCATCCCCTCAATAAAAGATAAGTTTGGTGTTCACCAACTTTTGACATCTTTAAGTAAGGGACACAATTGACCATGAAAACATTTTTTTAAATAATAATAAACAAAACAAAATAATTCTTTTCCTTTAATTGCAAATTAATTGCCAACGGATATATTGATAATCTAAGGCTAGTTGTTTTGGTTCATGTAGAAAAAAAAAATTTTTTTTTGAGGCAAAGGCAAGGAGGGGGCCACGGCTAGGATCAGCTATGAAAGGATGGTCACATGTGCCTAGGAGAACGCGCTCATGGGGAACCAAAATTGCATGCATGCAACATTGAACACCTAAATACATGCAGCCAATGGAAGAAGGATCCTCGTCAAAGCCTCAACAATACATGCAAGCCGTCCATTCCATGCATTCCTTGGATGAACAACTCAATCTCAACCCTTCATGAGCACCAACAGATTCCTTCTTCATTCATTCATTGTGGCTTTGTTGGGAAGCTTGAAGACTAGGCCTATTAATAGCCGTTGCACCAAACGGTTTACACACTCACTCAAGCTACCCTCATATGAGAATCATAATCCTCTTTGCTTTCAAAACCAACATAATTCCCTTACCTCACACATCAAAACTGAACCAAAACTCCTCCCAAACACAACACATATTTCTTCTTTTCTCACTTTTTCTTTCTTCTTACCACAAATCTGATGGCATCTTCAAGTTCAAAAAGAAGGCCAGGAAAGGAACCTATGGTAGCCGAACCTCCATCATTTGATGCAACCAAATTTAGATCCCAATTCCATGAAGGGAGATATCATAGGTTCATGGAGGCAAAGAATGTCATCTATGAGAAAGGTCTTGATTTAAGGGAAGGAGAATACCCCATTGATGAGCGGATAATTTGTACGCTTTTTGGCAATGTTTTTAGTATGTTCTTAGTATCTTTTAGTTAGTTTTTATTATATTTTTTTTAGTTTTTAGTTAAAATTCACTTTTCTGGACTTTACTATGAGTTTGTGTGTTTTTCTGTGATTTCAGGTATTTTCTGGCTGAAATTGAGGGACCTGAGCAAAAATCTGATTCAGAGACTGAAAAGGACTGCAGATGCTGTTGGATTCTGACCTCCCTGCACTCGAAGTGGATTTTCTGGAGCTACAGAAGCCCAATTGGCGCGCTCTCAACGGCGTTGGAAAGTAGACATCCTGGGCTTTCCAGCAATATATAATAGTCCATACTTTGCCCAAGATTTGATGGCCCAAACCGGCGTTCAAATTCACCTACAGAAATTCCAGCGTTAAACGCCGGAACTGGCATAAAACTTGGAGTTAAACGCCCAAACTGGCATGAAAGCTGGCGTTTAACTCCAGAAAACGTCTCTACACGAAAATGCTTCATTGCTCAGCCCAAGCACACACCAAGTGGGCCCGGAAGTGGATTTTTATGTCATTTACTCATCTCTGTACACCCTAGGCTACTAGTTTTCTATATATAGGACCTTTTACTATTGTATTTTCATCTTGGTTCTTCTGGTTCCCTCTCTGGGGTCGAAACCAATGATCACTTTTGTTCTTATGTATTTTCAACGGTGGAGTTTCTACACACCATAGATTAAGGTGTGGAGCTCTGCTGTACCTCGAGTATTAATGCAATTACTATTGTTCTTCCATTCAATTCCACTTGTTCTTTGTCCAAGATATCACTTGTTCTTCAACTTGATGAAGGTGATGATTGACGCCCATCACCATTCTCACCCATGAACAAAGTGACTGACAACCATTCTTGTTCTACAAGCATCTGAGGCTCTAGTGAATATCTCTTGGATTCTTTAATCGGAATCTTCGTGGTATAGGCAGGACCTGATGGCGGCATTCAAGAGAATCCGGAAGGTCTAAACCTTGTCTGTGGTATTCTGAGTAGGATTCAATGATTGAATGACTGTGACGCGCTTCAAACCTGTAACCTACTGGGCGTTAGTGACAGACGCAAAAGAGGGATTCTATTCCGGTAGGGGAGGGAACCAAACCGGTGATTGGCAGTACTGTGACAGAGTGCGTGCATTAGCTTTCACTGCGAGGATGGGAGGTAGCTGCTGACAACAGTGAAACCCTACACGAGCTTGCCATGGAAAGGAGTAAGAAGGATTGGATGAAGGCAGTAGGAAAACAGAGAGACGGAAGGGAAGGCATCTTCATACGCTTGTCTGAAGCTCTTACACCAATGATATACATAAGTATCACTATCTTTATCTTTATGTTATTTTCGTTCATCACCATTATACATTTGAGTTTGCCTGACTGAGATTTACAAGGTGACCATAGCTTGCTTCATACCAACAATCTCCGTGGGATCGACCCTTACTCACGTAAGGTATTACTTGGACGACCCAGTGCACTTGCTGGTTAGTTGTGTGAAGTTGTAGTGATCACAATTTCGCGCACCAAGTTTTTGGCGCCGTTGCCGGGGATTGTTCTTGTGTATGGACAACTGACGGTTCATCTTGTTGCTTAGATTAGGTATTTTTTTTCAGAGTTCTTAAGAATGAATTCTAGTGTTTCAAGGTGATGTTCTTATCATCACCAAAGCTGATTGATCTTCATCAATTTAGCTCTTGAATGCAATGTCCTGCTGAAGCTTAGCTAGCTATGTCTAATTCCTTTAGACTAAAGCTTTAGACTAACATTGCATGATTCCTGGAATTCTCATTAAGAATTTTGATACCTTTATTTTCCTTTTCACTTAATTTTCGAAAAAGCACAAAAAAATTTATAAAATCATAAAAAAAAACCAAAAATATTTCTTGTTTAAGTCTAGTGTCTCATTTTAAGTTTGGTGTCAATTGCATGTTTCTGTTCTTCTTGCATTTTTCGAATTTATGCAAGTGTCTTCATTATTCTTCAAGTTGTTCTTGATGATTTCCTTGTTTTTGATCTTTGAATTCTATTGACTTGAGTGTTTTGTTGTTTCTCATATGCATTCTTATTTGGTTAGTGTCAATAGTATACAAACTGCTAAGTTTGGTGTCTTGCATGCATTGTTATTTGATTATTCCTCATTATTAAAAATCCAAAAATATTTTTAATTTGTGTCTTTTCAAGTCAATAATACAGAGAATTGAAGATTCAGAACATATTGCAGAGGAATCACACAGAAAAAGCTGAGCATTCAAAAATGCCCAGTGAAGAAGACAGACTGGCGTTTAAACGCCAGCCAGGGTGCCTGGCTGGGCGTTTAACGCCCAAAAGGGTAGAAGTTTGGGCGTTAAACGCCAGAATGTGCACCATTCTGGGCGTTTAACGCTAGGATGGCACAAGGGGGAGAATTTTGTTTTCAAATCAATTTTTTTTTCAAGTTTTTCAAAATCAAATCTTTTTTAAATAATATCTTTTCAATCAAATGTTTTCAAAATCAATTTCTTTCCTTTTTCAAAGATACTTAATGATTTGATTGAACATTTTTTGCCTTTTCTGTTGAGGAAGGTTTTATGTTTGAATCATATATTTTCTTGTTAGGCAAGTCATAAATTTTTTAAAATCATATCTTTTCAAATTGTTTTCAAATCATATCTTTTAAAATTGTTTTCAAATCATATCTTTTCAATCACATCTTTTTCAAAATAAGTTTTCAATCAAATCTTTTTAATTTCTAATTTCAAAATCTTTTTCAAAAATCACTTGATTTCTTTTTCACTCTTATTTTCGAAAATCAATTAAGTGTTTTTCAAAATATTTTCAAAATCTTTTACTTAATTTTCGAAAATTACTTCCCTTCTTCTCACATCCTTCTGTTTATGGACTAACACTATTCCTCAATGTAAAATTCGAACTCCATCTTCTTTGATAAGTTCGAATTTTCTACTTCTGTCTTCTACCTTTCTTTTCCTCTGACACCTCAAGGAATCTCTATACTGTGACATAGAGGATTCCACATTTTCTTGTTCTCTTCTCTTTCATATGAGCAGGAGCAGAGACAAAGGCATTCTTGTTGAAGCTGACCCTGAACCTGAAAGGACCTTGAAACGAAAGCTAAGAGAAGCTAAAGCACAACTCTCTTTAGAGGACCTGACCGAATTCTTCAAAGAAAAAGAAGACATGGCAGCCGAAAACAATAACAATGCCAACAATGCAAGGAAGGTGCTGGGTGACTTTACTGCACCTACTCCCGACTTCTATGGGAGAAGCATCTCTATCCCTGCCATTGGAGCAAACAACTTTGAGCTTAAGCCTCAATTAGTTTCTCTAATGCAACAGAATTGCAAGTTCCAAGGACTTCCAATGGAAGATCCTCATCAGTTCTTAGCTGAATTCTTGTAAATCTGTGACACAGTCAAGACTAATGGGGTAGACCCTGAGGTCTATAGACTGATGCTATTCCCTTTTGCTGTAAGAGACAGAGCTAGAATATGGTTGGACTCTCAACCTAAAGAAAGCCTGGACTCTTGGGAAAAGCTAGTCAATGCCTTCTTGGCAAAGTTCTTTCCACCACAAAGATGGAGTAAGCTTAGAGTGGAAGTCCAAACCTTCAGACAGAAGGATGGAGAATCCCTCTATGAAGCTTGGGAAAGATACAAACAATTAATCAGAAAATGTCCCTCAGACATGCTTTCTGAATGGAGCATCATAGGTATTTTCTATGATGGTCTCTCTGAACTATCTAAGATGTCCTTGGATAGCTCTGCTGGAGGATCTCTTCATCTGAAGAAGACGCCTACAGAGGCTCAAGAGCTAATTGAAATGGTTGCAAATAACCAATTCATGTACACTTCTGAAAGGAATCCTGTGAACAATGGGACTAATCAGAAGAAAGGAATTCTTGAGATTGACACTCTGAACGCCATTTTGGCTCAGAATAAAACATTGACTCAACAAGTCAATTTGATTTCTCAAAGTCTGTCTGGAATGCAAAATGCACCAAGCAGCACTAAGGATGCTTCATCTAAGGAAGAAGCTTATGATCCTGAGAACCCTTCAATGGAAGAGGTGAATTACATAGGAGAACCCTATGGAAACACCTATAATTCTTCATGGAGAAATCACCCAAATTTCTCATGGAAGAATCAAGAGAGACCTCAACAGAGTCTCAATAACAATAATGGTGGAAGAAACAGGTTTAGCAATGGCAAACCTTTTCCATCATCTTCTCAGCAACAGACAGAGAATTCTAAGCAGAACCACTCTGACTTAGCAACCATGGTCTCTGATCTAATTAAAACCACTCAAAGTTTCATGAATGAAACAAGGTCCTCCATTAGAAATTTGGAGGCACAAGTGGGACAGCTGAGCAAGAAAGTTACTGAACTCCCTCCAAGTACTCTCCCAAGCAACACAGAAGAAAATCCAAAAGGAGAGTGCAAAGCCATAACCATGGCCGAATTTGGAGAGGAGGAAGGAGAAGTGAACGCCACTGAGGAAGACCTCAGTGGGCGTGCACCAACCTCCAATGAGTTCCCTAATGAGGAACCATGGGAATCTGAGGCTCAAAATGAGACCATAGAGATTCCATTGGACTTACTTCTGCCTTGGAGCAATCATGAAGCTAAATGACAAGTTATTTGGAAATGAGACTTGGGAGGATGAACCTCCTTTGCTCACCAAAGAACTGGATGACTTGTCTAGGCAGAAATTACCTCAAAAGAGACAAGATCCTGGGAAGTTTTCCATACCTTGCACCATAGGCACCATGACCTTCAAGAAGGCTCTGTGTGACTTAGGGTCAAGTGTAAACCTCATGCCTCTCTCTGTAATGGAGAAGCTAGGGATCTTTGAGGTACAAGCTGCAAGAATCTCACTAGAGATGGCAGACAACTCAAGAAAACAAGCTCATGGACTTGTAGAGAATGTTTTGGTAAAGGTTGAAGACCATTACATCCCTACTGATTTCATAGTCCTAGAGACTGGGAAGTGCATGGATGAAACTATCATCCTTGGCAGACCCTTCCTAGCCACAGCAAAGGCTGTGATTGATGTTGATGGAGGTGAACTGATCATTCAAGTGAATGAAGAATCCTTTGTGTTTAAGGCTCAAGGATATCCCTCTGTCACCATAGAGAAGAAGCATGAAGAGCTTCTCTCAAATCAGAGACAAACAGAGCTCCCACAGTCAAACTCTAAGTTTGGTGTTGGGAGGCCACAACCAAACTCTAAGTTTGGTGTTGAACCCCCACATTCAAACTCTAAGTTTGGTGTTGGGAGGTTCCAACATTGCTCTGAGTATCTATGAGGCTCCATGAGAGCCCTCTGTCAAGCTACTGACATTAAAGAAGCGCTTGTTGGGAGGCAACCCAATGTTATATTTTATATATTTTCTTTTGTTATTTTTTGTTATTTTGTAGGTTGATGATCATAAGAAGTCACAAAATCCATTGAAAAAGCAAAAACAGAATGAAAAACAGGAAGAAAAACAGCACACCCTGGAGGAAGAACTCACTGGCGTTTAAACGCCAGTGAGGCTAGCAGTTGGGCGTTTAACGCCCAGTCTGGCACCATTCTGGGCGTTTAACGCCAGAAAGGGGCACCAGACTGGCGTTAAACGCCAGTAAGGGGCAAGAACCTGGCGTTAAACGCCAGGAATGGGCACCAGCCCGGCGTTTAACGCCAGAAATAGCTCAAAACGTGATTTTGAGCAACATTTGGTGCAGGGATGACTTTTCCTTGACACCTTAGGATATGTGGACCCCACAGGATCCCCACCACCCTCTCTTTCTTCTTCACCCATTCACCAATCACCTCAATACCTCTTCCCCATAAACCCTTCTTCACCCCTTCATTTTCACACAAACTAAACACCACTTCTCCCCCTCTTTTGGCCGAACCACAAAGCCATCTCCCTCTCCTCCATTTCTTTTTCTTCTACTCTCTTCTTTCTTCTTTTGCTCGAGGACGAGCAAACCTTTTAAGTTTGGTGTGGTAAAAGCATTGCTTTTTGTTTTTCCATAACCATTTATGGCATCCAATGCCGGTTCAACTGAGAAGGCATGACCTCAAGCCCATCACTAAGAGAAGGATGGAGCAAACAAGAGACCCCTCTCATCAAGAGATCCCTGAGATACCTCAAGGGATGCACTTTCCTCCACAAGACTATTGGGAGCAAATTAACACCTCCCTAGGAGAGTTGAGTTCCAATATGGGACAACTAAGGGTGGAGCATCAAGAACACTCCATCATCCTCCATGAAATTAGAGAAGATCAAAGAATCATGAGAGAGGAGCAACAAAGACAAGGAAGAGACATTGAGGAGCTCAAGCACCCCATAAGACCTTCAAGAGGAAGAACAAGCCGCCATCAGTAAGGTGGACCCGTTCTTTAATCTCCTTGTTCTTTATTCTTCTGTTTTTCGAAATTTTCATGCTTATGTTTGTCTATGTTTGTGTCTTATGATCATTAGTGTCTTAGTGTCTATGCCTTAAAGCTATGAATATGAATCCATCACCTTTCTTAAATGAAAACTGTTTTTATTACAAAAGAACAAGAAGTACAGGATTTCAAATTCATCTTTAAAACTAGCTTAATTAGTTTGATGTGGTGGCAATACTTTTGTTTCTGAATGTATGCTTAAACAGTGCATATGTCTTTTGAATTTGTGGTTCATGAATGTTAAAATTGTTGGCTCTTGAAAGAATGATGAAAAAGGAGACATGTTACTGAGGATCTGAAAAATCATAAAAATGATTCTTGAAGCAAGAAAAAGCAGTGAATACAAAAAAAAAAAAAAGAAGGAGAAAAACGAAAAAAAAGGGGAGAGAAAGAAAAAGAAAGAAAAAGAAAGAAATAAAGTTGTGATCCAAGGCAAAAAGAGTGTGCTTAAGAACCCTGGACACCTCTAATTGGGGACTTTAGCAAAGCTGAGTCACAATCTGAAAAGGTTCACCCAATTATGTGTCTGTGGCATGTTTGTATCCGGTGGTAATACTGGAAGACAGAGTGCTTTGGGCCACGGCCAAGACTCAATAAGTAGCTGTGTTCAAGAATCATCATACTTAACTAGGAGAATCAATAACACTATCTGGATTCTGAGTTCCTAAAGAAGCCAATCATTCTGAATTTCAAAGGATAAAGTGAGATGCCAAAACTGTTCGGAGGCAAAAAGCTACTAGTCCCGCTCATCTAATTTGGAGCTTAGTTTCATTGATAATTTGGAGTCTATAGTATATTCTCTTCTTTTTATCTTATTTGATTTTCAGTTGCTTGGGGACAAGCAACAATTTAAGTTTGGTGTTGTGATGAGCGGATAATTTGTACGCTTTTTGGCATTGTTTTTAGTATGTTCTTAGTATCTTTTAGTTAGTTTTTATTATATTTTTATTAGTTTTTAGTTAAAATTCACTTTTCTGGACTTTACTATGAGTTTGTATGTTTTTCTGTGATTTCAGGTATTTTCTGGCTGAAATTGAGGGACCTGAGCAAAAATCTGATTCAGAGACTGAAAAGGACTGCAGATGCTGTTGGATTCTGACCTCCCTGCACTCGAAGTGGATTTTCTGGAGCTACAGAAGCCCAATTGGCGCGCTCTCAACGGAGTTGGAAAGTAGACATCCTGGGCTTTCCAGCAATATATAATAGTCCATACTTTGCCCAAGATTTGATGGCCCAAACCGGCGTTCAAAGTCACCTACAGAAATTCCAGCGTTAAACGCCGGAACTGGCATAAAACTTGGAGTTAAACGCCCAAACTGGCATGAAAGCTGGCGTTTAACTCCAGAAAACGTCTCTACACGAAAATGCTTCATTGCTCAGCCCAAGCACACACCAAGTGGGCCCGGAAGTGGATTTTTATGTCATTTACTCATCTCTGTACACCCTAGGCTACTAGTTTTCTATATATAGGACCTTTTACTATTGTATTTTCATCTTGGTTCTTCTGGTTCCCTCTCTGGGGTCGAAACCAATGATCACTTTTGTTCTTATGTATTTTCAACGGTGGAGTTTCTACACACCATAGATTAAGGTGTGGAGCTCTGCTGTACCTCGAGTATTAATGCAATTACTATTGTTCTTCCATTCAATTCCACTTGTTCTTTGTCCAAGATATCACTTGTTCTTCAACTTGATGAAGGTGATGATTGACGCCCATCACCATTCTCACCCATGAACAAAGTGACTGACAACCATTCTTGTTCTACAAGCATCTGAGGCTCTAGTGAATATCTCTTAGATTCTTTAATCGGAATCTTCGTGGTATAGGCAGGACCTGATGGCGGCATTCAAGAGAATCCGGAAGGTCTAAACCTTGTCTGTGGTATTCTGAGTAGGATTCAATGATTGAATGACTGTGACGCGCTTCAAACCTGTAACCTACTGGGCGTTAGTGACAGACGCAAAAGAGGGATTCTATTCCGGTAGGGGAGGGAACCAAACCGGTGATTGGCAGTACTGTGACAGAGTGCGTGCATTAGCTTTCACTGCGAGGATGGGAGGTAGCTGCTGACAACAGTGAAACCCTACACGAGCTTGCCATGGAAAGGAGTAAGAAGGATTGGATGAAGGCAGTAGGAAAACAGAGAGACGGAAGGGAAGGCATCTTCATACGCTTGTCTGAAGCTCTTACACCAACGATATACATAAGTATCACTATCTTTATCTTTATGTTATTTTCGTTCATCACCATTATACATTTGAGTTTGCCTGACTGAGATTTACAAGGTGACCATAGCTTGCTTCATACCAACAATCTCCGTGGGATCGACCCTTACTCACGTAAGGTATTACTTGGACGACCCAGTGCACTTGCTGGTTAGTTGTGTGAAGTTGTAGTGATCACAATTTCGCGCACCACCCATCATGAGGCAAATTACTAGAGAAAGAAGGTGGGAACTCTTGTGTGCTCCTCTAACTGACATCAGTGCGGTTATGATTAGGGAGTTCTATGCAAATGCTGCAAAAGAAAACAAAACTAGTGCTCCTTACACAAGTTATGTCAGAGGAGTTGAAGTGAGCTTCAGTCCAGCAGCCATCACAAGAGCCCTCAAGTTGCGAACCATAACTTATGCAGAGCCTAGTTATGAGGCTAGATTGCAAATGGAAAATAATCCTGATGAGATATTGCAGGGGTTATGTGTGGAGAATACTGATTGGGAAAGAGATTCAAAGGGAGTTCCAAGTCACATAAGGAGGATAAATATCACTCCTGTGGCTAAGGGATGGTATGAAATAGTGAGGAGATCTATCCTTCCTACTGGAAACGCCTCTTGGGTCACAATCAAACGAGCACTCTTGACATACTGCATCTTGCATGGAGCTGAGATCAACCTAGCACAACTCATAGCTGACAGTATTCAAGAAATGGCTGATAGCACAAGCAAATCAAAGGGTCTTGGACATCCAAGTACCATCCTCAAGCTATGTGACAAAGCAGGAGTGATTTTTGAAGAAGAGGATACAATAAAAGTGAAGAAAGGGAAATGGATTACCAAGAAGAGCATGGAGGGAACGAATGAAGAAGAAAATCAAGAAGGGGTGGTAACTCCCAAACAAAGGAAATCACAAAGAGAGGAAGGACGAAATCAAGCTCATGATGCCATAAACATGAGCCAATTACAAAGATCAATTGAAGAACTATCTCAACTCATGCAGGCTCAACAAGGCCAAAATCAGGGGGGCCAAGTGCAATATCTAGAGCCCCATCCAGAATTTATGGAGCAATATCTGAAAGACAAAGAAGAGAGAGAAGCCTGGCAGCGTCAAATGGAGGAGAAGCAAGAGAGATGGCAACAACAAATGATGACTCAGCAGCAAGAATTTCAAGCACAGATTCTTGAAGGACAAAAAGAGCAATTCAAAGAATTCAAAGAATCATATGATAAGCTGTATTTTAGTCAAGCTAAAGCAGAGGAATATAGTCACAACCTGTATCGATGGAAGAATGTTCATCATACCATGGGAGAAGTTAGACACGTACAAAGAATGGAGAATGATGAAAACATGCAAGCAAGGTTGGAGTACTTAACCCACAATTTGCCAACACTCAATCCTGAGATCAAGCCATTTGAGCAATGCCCTGAATTTTTAGCCAAGCAACAGGCAAGATCTCATCAATATACTGAGTCCACCTTTAAAAGATTGGAAGATTTTGGGCTCTCAGGACTCTTAGATTCTGTTTGGGGAAGAAGATGTCCTGGTGAAGAGATCCAAGATTATTCCAAGACAGGGAAGAGAAAGAAGAAGAAGGGAGAATCAAGCAGCAGCCATGACCATTAGAAGGTGGCAAAGTTCTTTCATACTTCCTCTTTCATATCTCTAATAAGGAGATGCATGTCTGAAACATGACATGCCTCCATCATTTATTTCTTTTACTTCATGCAATTTTTGTTCTTTGTTTTTTTTTTCATTTTAGTTAGTTAATAAATAGCTAGAAAAATGCTGAATCTGCATAATGCTTGTTATCCATCACTTAGCTTGAAAATTGCTTTGTTTCCCATATGCTTAAATAAAAGAGTTTGGTTTGAATTGAAAAGTGAAATATCCAATGTTGCATAAGTATGAATGGAAATTGGTGGTGGTATATGTGTTTGATTAGGTGCATAACTCATGAAATAATTGTTGCATAATATCATTCTCATTCAATTGTGAGTTAGCTTGCTGTTACAAAGACTCTTATCAATAATGAAAAATCCCTTGGTAACAAAAACAGAAAGAAAAGGGAGAGAAAAAGCCAAAATGACAAGAGAAACAAAGAATAAAGGTTGGACACCAATAGCTTGGACCCTAGGACATATGCCTGTGGTGTTCTTGTACTAAGATCTGCTTGGATGAGTAAATTCTAAGGGGTATTTTAAAACCCGGTCACTTAGATCAACTGATTTGGGATGCCCAATTGAAAATCCACAATAAAGAGCAACTTAGATACAAAACATTTAGTTATCCAAAGAGATGCTGGGCACCAATGATCCTAGGAAGAATTAGTGAGCCATGTGTCTGTGGTGGAAAGATGTTGAGTAAAAAGAAAAAGAAAATAAAGCCAAAGGCTAATACTGCAACATTTGACACCAAACCTCTAAAAGAATAATAAGTTTGTTAAGCACTGTAAGCCAAGAAAAGTTAGCAAGGGAGGAATTAAAATTGAGTCTTATAACAGCAAGTTTAGCAAACCTTTGATGAAAAATGTGTATTATGCAGCAGCAACAATAAGTGAGTTGTCATTGTCTGCATAAAGACCCCATAAATCAAGTTCTGCTATATGCCTAATAAGGATATGTGTTCTTTTCTTATTCATGTCATTTACTCTTAGTTTTGATGCTTGCTTGAGGACAAGCAAGATTTAAGTTTGGTGTTGTGATGACAAGTCATCATATACCCATTTTTCAAGCTAATTTCACTTGTTTTGTTAGCATTTATGCACTTTCTTGCATCCTAAGTAAGTGATTTGGAGTGAAAATGCACAACTTCTTTAAATCAAGCAACCACCATGAAATTAATGTTAAATCATGAGGTTTAAGCTAATTTTAATTGAACTTTAATTGATTTATAAGCCTCTTGAATTTAGTGATACTTGGAGTGGTTGTTTTGGTTTATTGTAGGTGAAGAAAAGAAAAGAAAAGGAAAAGCGTGGCCTAAGAAGTGTAGCCCAAGGAAAGGAAAGTGTGGTCAACGAGAAAGGAAGTGTGCCGCATGCAAAGGGGAGGCAATGTTTGCCCTCCACAAGGGCACACTGCCCTCTAGGAGGGCAACATAAGAGAACCAAGAAGAGAAGGCAACTCTGCCCTGCCCACTCCAAGGGCAGAGCACAATTTTGTGCCTTGGAACCAAGAGGAATAGAATGTTGCCCTGCCCTCCACAAGGGCAGTATCGGGCTCTCCAAGGAAGAAAATCAAAGGAAAAATATCACCCATGCATGCCACAAGAATCGAACACGGAACAAGGAAGAAGCAAGGAACTAAGGTTGAGTGCCGTGCCAAGAAACCAAGGAAAATGATCAAGCGTGTGTCTCTGTCCAGATTCGAACACGGGCCTTCATTTTGGAAACACTGCCCTGCCCTCCGCGAGGGCAGGGCAGCATTTGGATTGGTGCACAAACCTGGCGCACCACACACAAATCTGGCGCACCAATTCTCTCCTGGCAGCACCAAGCACGCACCAAGCTCGATCCTGGCAGCACCAAAATTTCCTGCCCTGCCCTCCGCGAGGGCAGGGCAGCATCCTATGCACCACACACAAATCTGGCGCACCAATTCTTAATTCTGGCGCACCAATTCTTGATTCTGGCAGCACCAACAGCGCACCAAGGCATTTCTGGCGCACCAACTTTTCCTGCCCTGCCCTTGGCGCGGGCAGGGCAGTGTTTTGCGCACCAAAGTCGCACCAGACCGCACCAAGGCCGCACCAACATGCACCAAATCCTGCCCTGCCCTCGGCAAGGGCAGGGCAGCCTCCTGGGAGCAACTTTTCATGGGCCAAAAATTCAAATTAAATCCCCATTTTAATTCATTTCTTCACCAAATCAAAAGCCCATCCAAATCCCAAAATCCAAGAATAGAGAGTGTATAAATAGGAGTTAGTTTGATGTAATTAGGACTTGGACTTTTAGCTTTAAACTTTCACTTTTATTTTAAGCTTTGGAATATTCTTGGTGACTTCACTGAGATTTCTGAGAATTGAGGAGGAGAATTGATCTCTCTTCTTCCTCATTCTTGCCTGAGCACTTCTAATCTTCTGTTTCTGAGTTTTGGATGTGAGAAATTGAGGAAATTCTGTCTCAATTCCCATTCAAATTCTCTTTTAATTCTTTTCTGCATAATTAAATCTATTTACATTCTCTTTACTGCTTCTTCTTCTAATTCTTGTCAATTGCTTTGTGAGCTTGGATCTAGGAAGGCAAATAGAGATCTAGGCTCTGCTACCTAGTCTCTTGAGACCTGAGACCCACTTTTACTTTTGGTTCTTCTGTGAACCCTGCTGCACTTTAATTTCATTTTCTGTTTGAATTCTCATTGCTTCTAATTCAATTTCTGCTCTCTTAATTGTTGCAATTCACATTCTCTCGTTTAAATTCTGCAATCCCTGTCCTCAATTCCCTTTTACTTTCAAGCAATTTATATTTCTTTCAATTTAAGTTACTGTAATTTACATTTCTTGCACTTTAAGTTTCAGTCATTTACTTTCTTGTTCTTTAAGATTCAGTCCATTTTACCTTCCTGTTCTTTAATTCACTGCAAATTGCCCTTCCTCCTTTACATTTACTGTCATTTACTTCCTGTTAGACACAAATCACTCAACCAACACTTGATCCGCTTGACTAAACCACCCACTAAACTAAAATTGCTCAATCCTTCAATCCCTGTGGGATCGACCTCACTCATGTGAGTTATTATTACTTGATGCGACCCGGTACACTTGCCGGTGAGTTTTGTGTTGGATCGTTTTCCACACATCAAGTTTTTGGCGCCGTTGCCGGGGAATTGAAATAGATTGACAATGATTAAGTGAAGTGGAGGTCTAGATTAAGCATTTTTTTTCTTTTCTGTTATTCTAATTCCTACTAACACACTAACTGATTGAATTTTTGCTTAAACTAACTAAAATTTCATTCTAGCTATAGATTGAAGTTTCATTGGCTTTCTGGGTTTGTGTGTTTATTGTTGTGTGTTTGTATGTCAGGTACAGGAAGATCTTCCCCTATCCTCTCTGAAATTGATCAAAGAACTCTTCGAGGAATAAGAAGAGCTGAAAGAGGGAAGAACGTTATTGGAGAGGAAGAATCTAAGGAGGAATTCCAAGAGATGGAAGGAGATCCCAATCAACCAGAAGGAGGAGCCAATAATAACCAACACCAGAGAAGAGTATTGGCTTCATACACATTTGCAAATGCTAGACACTGTGGGAGTAGCATTCTTCCCCCCAATGTCAATGCAAACAACTTTGAATTAAAGCCACAACTCATCACTTTGGTTCAAAACAACTGTTCCTTTGGAGGAGGACCATTGGAGGACCCAAACCAACACTTATCCACCTTCTTGAGGATTTGTGACACTGTTAAAACCAATGGTGTGCCTCCTGACAGTTACAAGTTGTTGCTCTTCCCATTTTCTCTCAGAGACAAAGCTACTCAATGGCTAGAAACGTTCCCAAAGGAAAGCATCAACACTTGGGATGATTTGGTGAGCAAGTTCCTTGCCGAATTCTATCCCCCTCAAAGAATCATAAGACTGAAGACTGAGGTGCAGACATTCACTCAAATGGAGGCTGAGAATTTATATGAAGCATGGGAAAGATATAAAGCTCAATTGAGAAAGTGTCCACCAGAGATGTTTACTGAATGGGACAAGTTGCAGAACTTCTATGAGGGACTCACTCTTAAAGCTCAAGAAGCTCTTGATCACTCAGCCGGAGGCTCATTACAACTCATGAAAACTACAGAGGAAGCTCAAAACCTCATTGATATGGTGGCCAACAACCAATATTTTTTTGCTCATCAAAGACAACGCCAACCATCACAGAGAAGAGGAGTAATGGAGTTAGAAGGAGTGGATTCAATTTTAGCTCAAAACAAGATGATGCAACAGCAGATTCAACAACAGTTTGAGCAAATGGCCAAAAGAATTGATGGCTTGCAAGTAGCAGCAGTGAGCACTACAAGCCAATCACCAACCACTTGGGTGCAAAGTGAAGAAACTCAAGAGGAGCTACAGCAAGAGCAAGTTCAATACATGCACAACCAAAATCCTGGAACAAATGAAGTCTATGGGGATACTTACAATCCATCTTGGAAGAACCATCCCAACCTCAGATGGGGAGACAACCATAATCAAAACCAACAACCATGGCAAAGAAACACAAGTCAGAACAATTGGAAAAACACAAACCACAACCCCCAGCCAAACACTAGTCAAAATACATACAGAAAACCACAAAACAACTACCTCAATTCTAACCAATACCCATCCTATAACCACCCAACTAACCAAAACACTTATCAACATCCATCAACACCCCAAAATCAACCCATCTCACAAGACTCACAGAGAATCACCAATCTAGAGCTGCTCATGGAGAAACTGATGAAGAACCAAGAATTGACAACAAAGAACCAAGAAGCCTCCATGAAGAACCTAGAGAGGCAGATTGGGCAAATCTCCAAGAAGATTTCTGTTGAAAAACCATCAAGTTCGCTACCTAGTGACACCATTCCCAACCCAAAGGAAGAATGCAAGGTTGTGCAACTAAGAAGTGGAAAAGTGTTAACAGATGGTAACCAAGGGGCAACCAAGCATAGTGACACTGAGCCAACAAAGAATGATGAAGACATCAACAGAGACATGATAAGCAAGAATGCTCCAGAAAAACTCACAGAGAAAGACAACAAACCACAGAATTTGAAGAAAGGAAAGCAAATCATGGAAGAACCAAATCCAAAACAACTTCAAGGGGAGAAGAACTCAACACCACCACTGCCCTACCCACAGAGATTTCACAAAGAGACAAAGGATCAGCACTTCCACAAATTTCTTGAGACCTTCAAAAAGCTGGAAATCAACATACCTTTGGCTGAGGCATTAGAACAAATGCCTCTGTACGCTAAGTTTCTAAAGGAGCTCATCAACAAGAAGAGAAGTTGGAATGAGAAGGAGACTGTAATGCTTAGTGAGGAATGCAGTGCACTCATCAAAAAGGGACTCCCTCCCAAGCTTGAAGATCCTGGAGGTTTCTTCCTGCCCTGCACTATTGGAAACCTATTCATCAACAAAGGGATGTGTGATTTAGGAGCAAGCATAAATTTAATCCCATCTTCTTTAGTGAAAAAGCTAGGCATAGAGGAGGTGAAACCAATACAGATATCCTTGGAATTGGTGGATCAATCAGTAGTGTATCCTAAAGGGCTGATTGAGAACCTTTTAGTTAAGGTTGACAAGTTCATCTATCCGGCAGATTTTGTGATCTTGGATTCTTCAGAAAATGGAAATGACTCCATAATACTTGGTCGACCATTTTTGGCCACTGCTAGAGCCATTGTGGATATAGAGCAAGGAGAGTTAACCCTCAAGATGCATGAGAAGAGCATCATCCTGAAAGTCTTTCCAGAATTTCAAAGGGATGAAGAAACAAGCAAAATGAGTGATGATCTCCTTCCAAAGCAATCAACTGACAAGGAAGTAGAACAGAAAATCAAACAGATGCAAGAAGAAAAAGGGATTCAAAAAGAAGCTGGGGTAATAAACAAAAAGGAAGGCAACACAACTCAAGTCACTATCAAGGGAAGCATATCAACAAGAAAGAAAAAGAAGAAAAACAAGAAAAGAGCCAACAAAGGGTGGAAGAACAAGAAAGTCCCAACAGAAGGATTTGTCAAAAATGACAAGGTGCAACTAGTGTATCAACAGCTGGGAACAAAGGATTATTACACTGTCAACCAAATACTTTCTCTTGAGCACATTGAAATTGAGCATCAAGGAACACAGAGAAAGCTTACAGTGAGAGGTGACAAGTTGAGACATTACCAACATCAACCACCTTAAAGGGAGTTCAATGTCAAGCTAGTGACAATAAAAGAGCGCTTCATGGGAGGCAACCCATGATTTAAAATTTCTGTCTTGTCTTTAATAAGCTATAATCTCCTGAGTATGATTTTGAACTTTCATATTTGATAAATGCATATTTAAATTCAGAACATAAGTCAGACTTCTATGTTTGGTGTCCCTTAAGGCATACTTAATTTTTGCTTTTCAAAAAAAGAAAGGGAGCTATTCTTAGAACATATGCATAACTCTTTTGATGAAGCATATGACCAAACACTAAGTTTGGTGTCTGCAAGTGTAACAAAATTCAGAGGATCAATTCTCATTTATGGAATCAAAACCATACAGCAAGGGATCATGCATTAAATACTTTCTTTAAAAATGCATCAATTGTGAGAACGGTTTGCATTGTTAAGCCATCCCCTCAATAAAAGATAAGTTTGGTGTTCACTAACTTTTGACATCTTTAAGTAAGGGACACAATTGACCATGAAAACATTTTTTTAAATAATAATAAACAAAACAAAATAATTCTTTTCCTTTAATTGCAAATTAATTGCCAACGGATATATTGATAATCTAAGGCTAGTTGTTTTGGTTCATGTAGAAAAAAAAATTTTTTTTTTTGAGGCAAAGGCAAGGAGGGGGCCACGGCTAGGATCAGCTATGAAAGGATGGTCACATGTGCCTAGGAGAACGCGCTCATGGGGAACCAAAATTGCATGCATGCAACATTGAACACCTAAATACATGCAGCCAATGGAAGAAGGATCCTCGTCAAAGCCTCAACAATACATGCAAGCCGTCCATTCCATGCATTCCTTGGATGAACAACTCAATCTCAACCCTTCATGAGCACCAACAGATTCCTTCTTCATTCATTCATTGTGGCTTTGTTGGGAAGCTTGAAGACTAGGCCTATTAATAGCCGTTGCACCAAACGGTTTACACACTCACTCAAGCTACCCTCATATGAGAATCATAATCCTCTTTGCTTTCAAAACCAACATAATTCCCTTACCTCACACATCAAAACCGAACCAAAACTCCTCCCAAACACAACACATATTTCTTCTTTTCTCACTTTTTCTTTCTTCTTACCACAAATCTGATGGCATCTTCAAGTTCAAAAAGAAGGCCAGGAAAGGAACCTATGGTAGCCAAACCTCCATCATTTGATGCAACCAAATTTAGATCCCAATTCCATGAAGGGAGATATCATAGGTTCATGGAGGCAAAGAATGTCATCTATGAGAAAGGTCTTGATTTAAGGGAAGGAGAATACCCCATCATGAGGCAAATTACTAGAGAAAGAAGGTGGGAACTCTTGTGTGCTCCTCTAACTGACATCAGTGCGGTTATGATTAGGGAGTTCTATGCAAATGCTGCAAAAGAAAACAAAACTAGTGCTCCTTACACAAGTTATGTCAGAGGAGTTAAAGTGAGCTTCAGTCCAGCAGCCATCACAAGAGCCCTCAAGTTGCGAACCATAACTTATGCAGAGCCTAGTTATGAGGCTAGATTGTAAATGGAAAATAATCCTGATGAGATATTGCAGGGGTTATGTGTGGAGAATACTGATTGGGAAAGAGATTCAAAGGGAGTTCCAAGTCACATAAGGAGGATAAATCTCACTCCTGTGGCTAAGGGATGGTATGAAATAGTGAGGAGATCTATCCTTCCTATTGGAAACGCCTCTTGGGTCACAATCAAACGAGCACTCTTGACATACTGCATCTTGCATGGAGCTGAGATCAACCTAGCACAACTCATAGCTGACAGTATTCAAGAAATGGCTGATAGCACAAGCAAATCAAAGGGTCTTGGACATCCAAGTACCATCCTCAAGCTATGTGACAAAGCAGGAGTCATTTTTGAAGAAGAGGATACAATAAAAGTGAAGAAAGGGAAATGGATTACCAAGAAGAGCATGGAGGGAACGAATGAAGAAGAAAATCAAGAAGGGGTGGTAACTCCCAAACAAAGGAAATCACAAAGAGAGGAAGGACGAAATCAAGCTCATGATGCCATAAACATGAGCCAATTACAAAGATCAATTGAAGAACTATCTCAACTCATGCAGGCTCAACAAGGCCAAAATCAGGGGGGCCAAGTGCAATATCTAGAGCCCCATCCAGAATTTATGGAGCAATATCTGAAAGACAAAGAAGAGAGTGAAGCCTGGCAGCGTCAAATGGAGGAGAAGCAAGAGAGATGGCAACAACAAATGATGACTCAGCAGCAAGAATTTCAAGCACAGATTCTTGAAGGACAAAAAGAGCAATTCAAAGAATTCAAAGAATCATATGATAAGCTGTATTTTAGTCAAGCTAAAGCAGAGGAATATAGTCACAACCTGTATCGATGGAAGAATGTTCATCATACCATGGGAGAAGTTAGACACGTACAAAGAATGGAGAATGATGAAAACATGCAAGCAAGGTTGGAGTACTTAACCCACAATTTGCCAACACTCAATCCTGAGATCAAGCCATTTGAGCAATGCCCTGAATTTTTAGCCAAGCAACAGGCAAGATCTCATCAATATACTGAGTCCACCTTTAAAAGATTGGAAGATTTTGGGCTCTCAGGACTCTTAGATTCTGTTTGGGGAAGAAGATGTCCTGGTGAAGAGATCCAAGATTATTCCAAGACAGGGAAGAGAAAGAAGAAGAAGGGAGAATCAAGCAGCAGCCATGACCATTAGAAGGTGGCAAAGTTCTTTCATACTTCCTCTTTCATATCTCTAATAAGGAGATGCATGTCTGAAACATGACATGCCTCCATCATTTATTTCTTTTACTTCATGCAATTTTTGTTCTTTGTTTTTTTTTCATTTTAGTTAGTTAATAAATAGCTAGAAAAATGCTGAATCTGCATAATGCTTGTTATCCATCACTTAGCTTGAAAATTGCTTTGTTTCCCATATGCTTAAATAAAAGAGTTTGGTTTGAATTGAAAAGTGAAATATCCAATGTTGCATAAGTATGAATGGAAATTGGTGGTGGTATATGTGTTTGATTAGGTGCATAACTCATGAAATAATTGTTGCATAATATCATTCTCATTCAATTGTGAGTTAGCTTGCTGTTACAAAGACTCTTATCAATAATGAAAAAGCCCTTGGTAACAAAAACAGAAAGAAAAGGGAGAGAAAAAGCCAAAATGACAAGAGAAACAAAGAATAAAGGTTGGACACCAATAGCTTGGACCCTAGGACATATGCCTGTGGTGTTCTTGTACTAAGATCTGCTTGGATGAGTAAATTCTAAGGGGTATTTTAAAACCCGGTCACTTAGATCAACTGATTTGGGATGCCCAATTGAAAATCCACAATAAAGAGCAACTTAGATACAAAACATTTAGTTATCCAAAGAGATGCTGGGCACCAATGATCCTAGGAAGAATTAGTGAGCCATGTGTCTGTGGTGGAAAGATGTTGAGTAAAAAGAAAAAGAAAATAAAGCCAAAGGCTAATACTGCAACATTTGACACCAAACCTCTAAAAGAATAATAAGTTTGTTAAGCATTGTAAGCCAAGAAAAGTTAGCAAGGGAGGAATTAAAATTGAGTCTTATAACAGCAAGTTTAGCAAACCTTTGATGAAAAATGTGTATTATGCAGCAGCAACAATAAGTGAGTTGTCATTGTCTGCATAAAGACCCCATAAATCAAGTTCTGCTATATGCCTAATAAGGATATGTGTTCTTTTCTTATTCATGTCATTTACTCTTAGTTTTGATGCTTGCTTGGGGACAAGCAAGATTTAAGTTTGGTGTTGTGATGACAAGTCATCATATACCCATTTTTCAAGCTAATTTCACTTGTTTTGTTAGCATTTATGCACTTTCTTGCATCCTAAGTAAGTGATTTGGAGTGAAAATGCACAACTTCTTTAAATCAAGCAACCACCATGAAATTAATGTTAAATCATGAGGTTTAAGCTAATTTTAATTGAACTTTAATTGATTTATAAGCCTCTTGAATTTAGTGATACTTGGAGTGGTTGTTTTGGTTTATTGTAGGTGAAGAAAAGAAAGGAAAAGGAAAAGCGTGGCCTAAGAAGTGTAGCCCAAGGAAAGGAAAGTGTGGTCAAAGAGAAAGGAAGTGTGCCGCATGCAAAGGGGAGGCAATGTTTGCCCTCCACAAGGGCACACTGCCCTCTAGGAGGGCAACATAAGAGAACCAAGAAGAGAAGGCAACTCTGCCCTGCCCACTCCAAGGGCAGAGCACAATTTTGTGCCTTGGAACCAAGAGGAATAGAATGTTGCCCTGCCCTCCACAAGGGCAGTATCGGGCTCTCCAAGGAAGAAAATCAAAGGAAAAATATCACCCATGCATGCCACAAGAATCGAACACGGAACAAGGAAGAAGCAAGGAACTAAGGTTGAGTGCCGTGCCAAGAAACCAAGGAAAATGATCAAGCGTGTGTCTCTGCCCAGATTCGAACACGGGCCTTCATTTTGGAAACACTGCCCTGCCCTCCGCGAGGGCAGGGCAGCATTTGGATTGGTGCACAAACCTGGCGCACCACACACAAATCTGGCGCACCAATTCTCTCCTGGCAGCACCAAGCACGCACCAAGCTCGATCCTGGCAGCACCAAAATTTCCTGCCCTGCCCTCCGCGAGGGCAGGGCAGCATCCTATGCACCACACACAAATCTGGCGCACCAATTCTTAATTCTGGCGCACCAATTCTTGATTCTGGCAGCACCAACAGCGCACCAAGGCATTTCTGGCGCACCAACTTTTCCTGCCCTGCCCTTGGCGCGGGCAGGGCAGTGTTTTGCGCACCAAAGTCGCACCAGACCGCACCAAGGCCGCACCAACATGCACCAAATCCTGCCCTGCCCTCAGCAAGGGCAGGGCAGCCTCCTCGGAGCAACTTTTCATGGGCCGAAAATTCAAATTAAATCCCCATTTTAATTCATTTCTTCACCAAATCAAAAGCCCATCCAAATCCCAAAATCCAAGAATAGAGAGTGTATAAATAGGAGTTAGTTTGATGTAATTAGGACTTGGACTTTTAGCTTTAAACTTTCACTTTTATTTTAAGCTTTGGAATATTCTTGGTGACTTCACTGAGATTTCTGAGAATTGAGGAGGAGAATTGATCTCTCTTCTTCCTCATTCTTGCCTGAGCACTTCTAATCTTCTGTTTCTGAGTTTTGGATGTGAGAAATTGAGGAAATTCTGTCTCAATTCCCATTTAAATTCTCTTTTAATTCTTTTCTGCATAATTGAATCTATTTACATTCTCTTTACTGCTTCTTCTTCTAATTCTTGTCAATTGCTTTTTGAGCTTGGATCTAGGAAGGCAAATAGAGATCTAGGCTCTGCTACCTAGTCTCTTGAGACCTGAGACCCACTTTTACTTTTGGTTCTTCTGTGAACCCTGCTGCACTTTAATTTCATTTTCTGTTTGAATTCTCATTGCTTCTAATTCAATTTCTGCTCTCTTAATTGTTGCAATTCACATTCTCTCGTTTAAATTCTGCAATCCCTGTCCTCAATTCCCTTTTACTTTCAAGCAATTTATATTTCTTGCAATTTAAGTTACTGCAATTTACATTTCTTGCACTTTAAGTTTCAGTCATTTACTTTCTTGTTCTTTAAGATTCAGTCCATTTTACCTTCCTGTTCTTTAATTCACTGCAAATTGCCCTTCCTCCTTTACATTTACTGTCATTTACTTCCTGTTAGACACAAATCACTCAACCAACACTTGATCCGCTTGACTAAACCACCCACTAAACTAAAATTGCTCAATCCTTCAATCCCTGTGGGATCGACCTCACTCATGTGAGTTATTATTACTTGATGCGACCCGGTACACTTGCCGGTGAGTTTTGTGTTGGATCGTTTTCCACACATCAGTGCCAGGTGGACGAAATGTGCTGGAAAGACAAATTTGAGTCCCGGAGTGCAACTTCAGGGACGAATATGAGTAACTATTAAGTTCAAGGACTACTATTAGACTCGAGTGCAACTTCAGGGACCAGTTTGAGGCTTATCCCTATGGTATACACATTTAATGCATGAGTATGTACCCAATTCTCAATATTTTCAATAAAAATATAAAAACACACTTTTACCTCAACCAATAACATATATAAGCAAGCAGGGCTAAGATAGTTTGCTAACTCATGAAGTCCACTAATTCAAATTTCAAAATGAAGTACAAATAAACTTGCAAGAAGAAAGCTCATGAAAGTTGGGAACAAGGAATTGAGAATCGAACCTTCATCGGATGTATATCCGCTCTAATCGCTCAAGTGTATAGGGTTGATCGGCTCAATTCTCCTCTAATCATGCTTTCTAAGATTTTTTTTCATCTAACAATCAACAATTATTTAATGCATGCATACATATATCATAAGGGCTTATCCATAGGTTATAATGGGGTTATGGTCAAAGTGAGGTTATATTTGGTCAAGTGGACTAGAATTTGAATCTTTGATTAACTTAAACTTCCCACCTATCCTAACACAACCTATACAATTTCAAAGCTAACCTAACTACCCATTCTTTACTTTTCCACACACTCATACATTCCTTTTTTTATCACCACACATACGCATTGATTTTTATTGCTTTACTTTGGGACATTTTTGTCCGCTTTGTATTGCTTTCTTTTTTTTTTCTTTTCTTTTTCTATTTTTTTTCTTTTGTATATATGTATTTTTTTTCTATTTATTATTTTCCTTTACCATTTTTGTCTTTCAAACTAAAATATATACAGGATCATCAATGCACATGTTTTAAATATTTACTGCATGAGTATGTACCCAATTCTTAAGATCTTCAATAAAAATGCAAAACACACATTTTTCTCAACCAATGTCTCAAGTTTCCCCACACTTAAATGAAGGGTAGGCTATTTGGGTAAGTGAGCTAAATGAAATGATGGCCTCAATCATATAAATGCATGTATACACAAAATAATGGACAAATAGAATCAAGCAAATCAAAGATTACAATCATAGAAAGAGAATAATGCACACAAGAAGGAAAATAGTGGTTATATGATGTAATGATGCCACGGCATCTTGGCTAGTTTTACTAGCCTTTTCTTTATATTTTTTAGGTGGTTTCATGCATTTTCTTAGGTAATAAGAAAGCTTTTGGGTGAATATGCACTTACATCATGATTCAAGCAATCATTGTGAATTTTACATGGTTTCATGAGAATAATGCATGAATTAAATCACAAATTAGATGATGCATATCTCATGATCTAGAGCAAAGCTTTGATGCACTTTGTTTGTTTGATTTCAGGTCAAAAGAAGTAGAGAAGAACCACATTAGTGGCTACGTTAGTGCCACTAATGTGGTCATTAACGTGGAAGGGGAGCAAGCTTGCAACGTTAGTGGTGAAGTTAACACCACTAACGCCTTCAAAGGCCAATTTAACCCACGTTAGTTACGACGTTAGTTTCACTAACGTGGACACTAACGTGGAAGAAAGGAGAAACTCCAACGTTAGTGGTGAAGTTAACACCACTAACGTTAGAAAGGCCAATGGACACCCACGTTAAAAGCCACGTTAACGCCACTAACGTGGCCGTTAACGTGGAGCAAAAAGAGACGCCAACGTTAGTGACACTAACTTTGTCACTAACGTTGGAAAGGACTAAGATGACCCATGTTAGTGGCCACGTTAACGCCACTAACATGGGCATTAACGTGGAGTGCAAGGAGGAGCCAACGTTATTGACACTAACTTTGTTACTAACGTTGGACAAGGCCAAGATTACCCATGTTAGTGGCCATGTTAACGCCACTAACGTGGGTATTAACATGGAGCAAGGGGAGAAGAGCCAAAGTTAGTGACACTAACTTTGTCACTAACGTTGGAGATGGCCAATAAACCCACGTTAGTGGCCACGTAGTGGCCACTAACGTAGATGGGAAGGAGTTTTGTAACGTTAGTGACAATGTTAGTGTTACTAACGTCTTCGAGTCATGGTATGCCCACGTTAATGGCCATGTTAGCACCACTAACGTGGGTCATTAACGTGGAAGAAGGAATGATTGTAGCATTAATGGTAGAGCTAACACTAATAACGCTATCGAAAGTTAAAGAAGGCAACATTAGTGGTCACGTTAGTGGCACTAACATTGGGGTTAACGTAGCTCAGGATGGTTGGGACGTTAGTGACAAAGTTAGCGTAACTAACGTCTTCGAACCATAATTTATACTTAACGTTAACCCCACTAATGCCTTGACTAACGTGAATCAAACCTGATTCAACTTCTTTCAGCAAGCTGAGCTAAGCCCACTGAGATTGTAACTGCTTCAATTAAAGATCAAAGGCCTAGATCAAAGACTTGCAGAGCTAATTGAAGATCAGAGAAGTAGTATATATAGGGTAGTTTTGAACTAGAAAGGGGATTGGGATCTGGGGATCCAAATTTGTAATCACTCTGTATTTTACTTTCTTTGGAATTCAGTTTACTTTTCAATGCACTTTTCATTTTTACTTTCCATTCCCATAGCTATAAACAACTAAACCCCTCTTTATTGGGTTAGGAAGCTCTCTTGTAATTCAATGGATCAATAATAGCTTTCATATTCTTCTTCTTTCTTTTCTCTTGATTTTACTAGAATGCTTTCGATCTTAATTCAATTGAACAAGTTGTCTCGACAGAGAAGCTGTTCATATTTGGGTTTCATCTAAACCTTGAGAGAGGAATGAGAAGATCATGCTAGAAATGCTTTTTCATGCTAGATTAGGTTGGGGGTTGGATGTATATCATGACACATAATCCTACTAATACTTTGATCTATGAAGGTATGTGGTATAATCAGTGACCAAACTTCATCTCTTCCCATGAGCAATTAAATCAAGATGTTGGGCAATTATTCAAGCTTAGAGAGATTGGATTGCCAAGACATTGGGATTCAATCACTTAAGATTGCCAAGAAAGTCAATGAATGCATTGATTGAGGAAGAGATGAGAATGAACTTGATTCGGAGAATGCAACATCTCCTATGCCCAATGAACTTCCCCACTTCTGATCTTACCCATTCTCTTTAATTTTTGCTATTTACTTTGATGTTCATTACCCCAACCCCATTTAACTTTCTACAATTTACTTTCTGTTCTTTACATTCCGCCATTTACTTTTAGCCATTAACATTTCTTGTCATTTACTTTTCCCGCCATTTACTTTTCTGCAATTCTCAATTCAATTCTACTTAGCTCAACTAGAACACTCCTCTAATTAAATTTGCTCAACCAATCAATCCCTATTGGATTCGACCTCACTCTATTGTGAGTGTTTACTAGATGACAATTCGGTATACTTACCGAGGGAAATTTGTAGCGATACAAGTTTTCGTGCATCATGTAACCACACAATTAGGCTCAAAGCCCAATAACAATGATGGAGGCGCAAGGAGGATGCTTGGTGATTATACTACACCTACTTCCAATTTTTATGAAAGAAGCATCTCAATCCCTGCCATTGGAGCAAACAATTTTGAGCTGAAGCCTCAACTAGTTACTCTAATGCAACAGAACTGCAAGTTTTATGAACTTCCATCAGAAGATCCCTATCAATTTTTAACTGAGTTCTTGCAGATCTGTGATACTCTTAAGACTAATGAAGTAGATCTTGAAGTCTATAGGCTTATGCTTTTCCCTTTTGCTGTGAGAGACAGAGCTAGAACATGGTTGGACTCACAATCTAAAGATAGCCTGGACTCTAGGGATAAGCTGGTCACGGCCTTCTTGGCCAAGTTCTTTCCTCCTCAAAAGCTGAGCAAGCTTAGAATGGATGTTCAGACCTTCAAGCAAAAAGATGGTGAATCCCTCTATGAAGCTTGGGAAAGATACAAGAAGTTGACCAAAAAGTGTCTTTTTGGCATGATTTCAGAGTGGACCATTTTAGATATATTCTATGATGGTCTATCTGAGCTTTCCATGATGTCACTAAACCATTCTGCAGGTGGATCCATTCACCTAAAGAAAACACCTACAGAAGCTCAAGAACTCATTGACATGGTTACAAATAACCAATTCATGTACACGTCCAAAGAGTAAGAAAATCACTGAAACTCCTCCTAGTACTCTCCCAAGCAATACAGAAGAAAATCCAAAGAGAGAGTGCAAGGCTATTGATATAATCAAAATGGCCGAATCCAAAGAGGAAGGGGAGGACGTGAATCCCAATGAGGAATACCTCATGGGACGTCCTCCAGACAGAAAAGGAGTTCCTTATTGAGGACCTAAAAGAATCTGAGGCTCATATAGAGACCATAGAGATACCATTAAACTTCTTTTTGCCATTCATGAGCTCTGAGAACTATTCTTCCTCTGAAGAGGATGAAGATGTAACTGAAGAGCAAGTTGCTCAATATCTAGGAGCCATCATGAAGCTGAATGCCAAGTTGTTTGGTAATGAAACTTAGAAAGATGAACCTTGCTCATTAGTGAACTAAATACATGGGTTCAGCAAACTTTACCTCAAAAGAAACAAGATCCTGGTAAATTCCTAATACCCTGTACCATAGGCACCATGACATTTGAGAAGGCTCTGTGTGACCTGGGTCAGGTATAAATCTTATGCCACTCTCTGTAATGGAGAAAATGGGGATCTTTGAGGCACAAGCTGTAAGAATCTCATTAGAGATGGCAGACAAGTCAATGAAACAAGCTTATGGATTGGTAGAAGACGTGTTGGTAAAGGTTGAAGGCCTTTACATCCCTGCTGATTTTATAATCTTAGACACTGGGAAGGATGAGAATAAATCCATCATTCTTGGAAGACCCTTCTAGCCACAGCAAAAGCTGTGATTGATGTTGACAGAAGTGAACTAGTCCTTCAATTGAATGGGGACTACCTTGTGTTTAAAGCTTAAGGTTATCCTTCTGTAAACATGGAAAAGAGGCACGATAAGCTTGTCTCAATACAGAATCAAACAAAGCCCACATAATCAAACTCTAAATTTTGTGTTGGGAGGCCACAACCAAACTCTAAGTTTGTGTTGAACCCCCACAATCAAACTCTAAGTTTGGTGTTGGATCTGTGAAGCTCCATGAGAGCTCACTGTCAAGCTATTGACATTAAAGAAGCGCTTATTGGGAGGCAACCTAATTTTTAATTATCTATATTTATATTTTTCTTTTATGTTTTATTAGGCTTATGATCATGTGGAGTCACAAAATAATTGCAAAAATTAAAAACAGAATCAAAAACAGCAGAAGAAACAGCATACCCTGGAGGAAGAGCTTACTGGCGTTTAACGCTAGTAAGGAGCATCTGGCTGGCGTTTAACGCCAGAACAGAGCATGAAGCTGGCGTTAAACACCAGAAACAGGCAGCAGTCTGGCATTTAAATGCCAGGATTGCACCCTGAGGAAAGCTAGCGTTAAACGCCAGAAACACGCAGCAAAGTGGCGTTTAACGCCAGAAACAAGCATAGAGCTGGCGTTTAACCCCAGAAACAAGCATAGAGCTGGCGTTTAACGCCAGAAACAAGCATCAGTCTGGCGTTAAATGCCAGGATTGCATACAGAGGGTATTTTACACGCCTAAAGGGTGCATGAATGAGAAATAGTTGACACCTCAGGATCTGTGGACCTCACAGGATCACCTCAGGATCTGTGGACCCTACAGGATCCCCACCTACCTTCTCCCTCTCTCTCACACCTTTTCATAACACTCTTCCCCAAACATCATTCACCAATCACCTCAATCACTCTACCCCATCACCTCTTCACCACTCACATTCATCCACTCTTCCCCATAAACCCCACCTACCTTCAAATTCAAAATCCTTTCCCTTCCAAACCCAACCCCTAATGATCGAAACCTACCCCTTCTCCCACTACTATATAAACCCCTCCATGCTTCTTCATTTTCACACATCACTACCCTTTCTTCTCCCCATTGGCCGAAACCCACACCTCTCTCTCTCTCCTCCGTATCTTCTTCTTCTTCTTCTATTCTTTCTTCTTTTGCTCGAGGGTGAGAAACATTCTAAGTTTGGTGTGGTAAAAGCATAGTTTTTTTGTTTTTCCATAACCATTTATGGCATCTAAGATCAGAGAAACCTCTAGAAAGAGGAAAGGAAAGACAAAAGCTTCCACATCTGAGTCATAGGAGATGGAGATATTCATCTCAAATGTCCATCAAGACCACTTCTATGAAGTTGTGGCCAAGAAGAAGGTGATCCCTGAGGTCCTTTTCATGCTCAAGAAAAATAAGTATCCGGAGATCGGACATGAGATCCAAAGAAGAGGTTGGGAAGTTCTTACCAACCCCATTAAACAAGTCAGAATCTTAATGGTTCAAAAGTTCTATGCCAATGCATGGATCACTAGGAACCATGATCAAAGTATGAACCCGAATCCAAAAAATTATCTTACAATGGTTCGGGGGAAATGCTTAGATTTCAGTCCGAAGAACGTAAGGTTGGCGTTCAACTTGCCTATGATGCAAGAAGACGCACACCCCTACACTAGAAGGGTCAACTTTGATCAAAGGTTGGACCAAATCCTCATGGACATATGTGTGGAAGGAGCTCAATGGAAAAGTGACTCAAAAGGCAAGCCGGTTCAATTGAGAAGACTGGACCTTAAGCCTGTGGCTAGAGGATGGTTGGAGTTCATCCAACGCTCCATCATCCCCACTAGCAACCGATCCGAAGTAACTGTGGATCGGGCCATCATGATCCATAGCATCATGATTGGAGAGGAAGTAGAAGTTCATGAAGTCATCTCTCTAGAACTCTACAAAGTAGCCGAAAAGCCCTCCACCTTGGCATGGCTAGCTTTTCCTCATCTCATTTGCCATCTATGCTACTTAGCTGGAGTTGTCATAGAAGGAGACATCCTCATTGAAGAGGACAAGCCCATCACTAAGAAAAGGATGGAGCAAACAAGAGAGCTCATTCATGGATCTCAAGAGACGCATGAGGAAGCTCACCATCAAGAAATCCCTGAGATGCCTCAAGGGATGCACTTTCATCCAAACAACTATTGGGAACAACTCAACACTTCTCTAGAAGGATTGAGTCATGACATGAACCAATTAAGGGTGGAACACCAAGAACACACCATCATTCTCAATGAGATTAGAGAAGATCAAATAGCTATGAGGGATGAGCAACAAAGGCAAGGAAGAGACATAGAGGAGCTCAAGAACACCATTGGTCCTTCAAGGAGAAAGTGCTACCATCACTAAGGTGGACTCATTCCTTAAATTCCTTGTTCTTATCTCTCTGTTTTTCGGTTTTTGAACTTCATGTTTGTATATGTTTGTGTCTTTACTACATGATCATTAGTATTTAGTAACTATATCTTAAGGATATGAATAATTCCATAAATCCTTCACCTTTCTTAAATGAAAAATTTTTTTAATGCAAAAGAACAAGAAGTACATGAGTCTCATATTCATCATTGAAATTAGTTTAATTATATTGATGTGGTGACAATACTTTTTATTTTCTGAATGAATGCTTGAACAGTGCATATTTTTTATCTTGTTGTTTATGAATGTTAAAATTGTTGGCTCTTGAAAGAATGATGAAAAAGAGAAATGTTATTGATGATCTGAAAAATCATGAAATTGATTCTTGAAGCAAGAAAAAGCAGTGAAAAAAAAGGGCGAAAAAAATATAAAAGAAAAAGAAAAAGCAAGCAGAAAAAGCCAATAGCACTTAAAACCAAAAGGCAAGGGTAAAAAGGATCCAAGGCTTTGAGCATCAATGGATAGAAGGGCCCAAGGAAATAAAATCCAGGCCTAAGCGGCTAAATCAAGCTGTCCCTAACCATGTGCTTGTGGCATGAAGGTCCAAGTAAAAAGTTTAAGACTGAGTGGTTAAAGTCGTGATCCAAAGTAAAAAGAGTGTGATTAAGAGCTCTGGACACCTCTAACTGGGGACTCTAGCAAAGCTGAGTCACAATCTGAAAAGGTTCACTCAGTCATATGTTTGTGGCATTTATGTATCCGGTGGTAATATTGGAAAACAAAGTGCTTAGGGCCACGGCCAAGACTCATAAAAGTAGATGTGTTCAAGAATCAACATACTTAACTAGGATAATTAATAAGACTATCTGAACTCTGAGTTCCTATAGATGCCAATCATTCTAAACTTCAAAGGACAAAGTGAGATGCCAAAACTGTTCAGAATAAAAAAGCTACAAGTCCCGCTCATCTAATTAGAACTAATATTCATTGATATTTTGAGATTTATAGTATATTCTCTTCTTTTTATCCTATTTGATTTTCAATTTCTTAGGGACAAGCAATAATTTAAGTTTGATGTTGTGATGAGCGGATAATTTATACGCTTTTTGACATTGTTTTTAGGTATATTTTAGTAGGATCTAGATACTTTTAGGGATATTTTTATTAGATTTTATGCAAATTTTACATTTCTGGACTTTACTATGAGTTTGTGTATTTTTCTATGATTTCAGGTATTTTCTGGCTGAAATTGAGGGATCTGATCAAAGATCTGATTCAGGCTGAAAAAGGACTGCTGATGCTGTTGGATTCTGAACTTCCTACACTCGAAATGGATTTTCTGAGTAGGATCTGAGATGGGATGACTGTAACGAGCTTCAAACTCGCGAGTGTTGGGCGTAGTGACAGACACAAAAGAATCACTGGATTCTATTCCGACATGATCAAGAACCGACAGATGATTAGCCGTGCTGTGATAGAGCATTTGGACTATTTTCACTGAGAGGACAGGAGGTAGCCATTGACAACGGTGAAACCCAACATACAGCTTGCCAGGGAAATGAGTAAGAATGATTGATGAAAGCAGTAGGAAAGCAGAGATTCAAAAGGAATATAGTACCTTCACGCGCTTATCTGAAATTCCCATCAATGAATTACATAGGTATCTCTAGGTCTATTTTATGCTTTATTTATTTTCATATTCGAAAACCATTATAACCATTTGAATCCACCTAACTGAGATTTACAAGATGACCATAGCTTGCTTTATACCAACAATCTCCGTGGGATCGACCCTTACTCACGTAAGGTATTACTTGGACGACCCAGTGCACTTGCTAGTTAGTTGTGCGAAGTTGTGACAAAGTGTGATTCACGTTTGAGAGCTCCAAGTCTTTGGCACTATTGTTGATGATCACAATTTCGTGCACCACATATCTGAACAGTTTATTCGGATTAGGAGGCACTCCAATCTAACCACGTGGAGACATCTCGCTACACACAACCTTTGGAAAAGGGAACCGGTCAAGGACACTCAACATAGACTACATTGTGGTCGACGTGAGCTCAACCTATAATGCCTTAATAGGTCGGACAACGCTAAATCAGCTCGGGGCAGTAGTCTCAACTCCACATCTATGCTTGAAGTTCCCAACTACAGAAAGGATCGCTACGATAAAAGGAGACCAGAAAACAGCATGCCATTGTTACAATGAAAATCTGAACCTTAGTGTCAACGGAGAGGAAATCCACACCATCGAACTCGGGGGATTTCGAGATCGGGAGGTGATGGGAAATTTTTGGTTGAGGAATGAATCTCTCCCAAAAACAACACCAATCTAACCGGCAAGTGCACCGGGTCGCATCAAGTAATAAACTCACGGGTGTGAGGTCGATCCCACAGGGATTGAAGGATTGAGCAATTTTAGTTTAGTGGTTGAATTAGTCACGCGAATCAAGATTTGGTTGATTGAGTTGCAGAATTTAAAATGCATTGAAAGTTAAGAGAACAAGAGATTAAAGTGCTGAATCTTAAGGAACAAGAAATTAAATGGCAGAAACTTAGATTGCAAGAAATGTAAATTGCAAGAATCTTAAATGACAAGAAATGTAAATGGCTTGAAATGTAAAGGGGATTGGGACTTAGATTTGCAAGAATTAAACCAAGAAAAGTTAAATTGCATCAAACAGAAAGTAAATGGGAATTGGGTTTGAAACAGATTCGAAACAGGAAATTAAATGAACAATTAAAGCAAGGTGCAGAGAATTGAAATGAGAAATTGGATCTCAGGACCCAGAGACTAGAAAACCAAGTCTAGATCTCAATGCCTTCCTAGATCCAACAAGAATAATCTCAAAGGAATTGTAAATTGCAAGGAAATTAAATGAGAAAGCAAGTTGCAGAAAAGGAAATGCAAATTGCAGTGAAAGTAAACAAGATCCAAGGTGAGATTGAAACAGAATTCCTTCAATTCTCCAACCCAAGATCCAAGACAAGAGTATGTGAAATTGAAAGCAATTAAACTAAGAAATTCAAAAGCACTCAAGCTCCCAGAAAAACAAAAAAGAAAACTATCTAAAACTCTCTAAAAGGAAGCTCTATGTAAAATTCTAAAAAGGGAACTCCCCGAATAAATTGAATTCTAGCCTATTCATACACTTTCTCCAATTGATCTTCAAGCCTTGAGTTGGGCCTTTGCTCTTGGTGGAATTGGGTTGAAAGAGGCCTTGGTTGATTGCTCTTGAAGTTTGGAGAGAAACCCAAGTGAATCAATTGAACCGGATGTGAGTTTTGCAAAGTTGGGTTTAACGTTAGCCTCAAAGTTAGGGGGCTAACTTTGAGGCCAACTTTTTCTAGCAGCAAACCCAATCTGCTGCACTTCACGTTGGTGCCAACGTTAGGGGGCTAACTTTGACCCTAACGTTGGCCTTGCTTTATGTTGGAGTGGCGCCAACGTTAGCCTCCAAGTTAGGGGGCTAACGTTGGCGCAAACGTTGCAGCCCCTGGAGAACAATTCAAATGCCAACGTTAGCCTCCAAGTTAGGGGGCTAACGTTGGCGCTAACGTTGGCACACCCTGGGGAGAAATTTTCATGCCAACGTTAGCCTCCAAGTTAGGGGCTAACGTTGGCGCTAACGTTGGAAGCCCTGGGAGGAATTTCAAATCTCCAACGTTAGCCTCCAAGTTAGGGGGCTAACGTTGGGGCTAACTTCAACTCCAACTTCATTTATTCCTAGTTCAATTTCACTTGATTCATTGTCTTCTCTAAGCTTCTAGCCATTCCTTCTCACTTCAATCCTTCTCCAAGCTTTCTTCACCTATCATAAATCAACCAAACACATCAAAGCTATGCTTGAAATCATGAGATGATCATTCTATCCTAATATGCACCAATTATGGCATCAAACCTCATGAAATTGCATTAATTTATCTATGGTTGATTCAATCAAAGGAAGCATGAAAATCTACATAAATTGGCTTGCTTAAGCCTCAAGAAAGTGCGTAATTCAAGTGAAAACAAAAGAAAAAGACTAGTGAAACTAGGCTAAGATGACTTGTCATCACAACACCAAACTTAAAGCTTGCTTGTCCCCAAGCAAGAAATGAACTATGCTCAAAGGTTCTTTCAATTAAGATGGGTTGAGGAACACTTGTAAAATACAGTGAGAGAAGTGATTAAGTAACAGTGGGGTAAACTCTAAATTATTTGCTCAAGCAAGGGTTTCAGTGCTCATTAGTCCTTACATATTGGGAGTCGTAGGTCTTTAGGATTTTCATCCAAATGGTATCATGGAGATCTCTTTATATGTAATCACCTTGAAGCAGCTTATAGTTTCTGTGCTTTGACCTCGACTCTAAGTGTCATGTCTCAAGGCGGCTCTTTAGGTAAGCTTTCAATCAATACTCCTAAACCAGTTGGTTTTAAGGTATTAGGTGTTAAAGCACCCCTCAGGATTTACTTGCTCAAGCCTCTTTCCTTGACACACTTCGACCACAAGCATTTACTAGGATAGCAACTCTTTGAGTTTTTGTTTCTTTCTTTCTCTTTCTGCCTAGTAATTGATGCTCAGAGCCTTGGGCCAAGTTTTTTTTGTTTTTGTATTTTCTTTTTTTTTTTTCTTTTGTTTTGTTTGCTGCTTCTTGGATCAATTGATTTTTGAGAATCTCACAATACTTCTTTGAACTTCAATTCCTGCCTATGAGCTCCCATGCAAGTTTTCACAAGCATGCAACCTCAATACATGATCATACAACTAGAACCACCACTTCTCCTAATCTTTTGCTTGTCTCAAAAAAAAACTGATTTATTCCTCAATCCTTCTTTTCAAAGAACTTTTATGTGATGCATTCTTGAAATTGAGTGCAAACAAGTTTTGAAGATAAGAATGTTGTGACTGATAAGCCTTCTTGCTTATTGAATTATAAAGGAAGATTATGCTATGCAGGCAGGCAGGAATATAAAACGAAAACTATATGATGCAGACAAACAGGGCAATTAAGGATACAATCCAACTTTTAATCACAGCAACATTTGATGTAAAATATTACTTAACAATACAACCTGTTGGAGTTCACTTGCTTTCCTTCTCATCATCATCATTGCTAGCCTTTATGTTCATATTGATGATGCTTAATCCCTCCAAAGGCTTGTATGACATTCTGCAATGATATTAAAAGTTGCTTGTTCCCCAAGCACTTAGAAACAGTGGTTAGTCTGCATAATTTATTTGTGGGCTTTTTGAACTTACTTTGGTGTGGGAACACCAAACTTAGTTCCTTGCCAATGCATCAAATTAACCATGTGTGAAACTCTTTCTTCTTTTTTTAAGGTAATAGACTAAAAACTAGAAAACAGCAAGATAATTAACTAGTTCGTCTAAATGCATGAAGCTAGCCTTATGACAGAAAGTGAGAATGTGTTTTATGATGGGATTTTGGTGGAACACCAAACTTAGAATTCTTCATTCTCCCTTAGATTGTTTTGGTGTGCAACACCAAACTTAGCTTCTTGCAATCTAGATGAAACTAATTAATAGTTTTATTGAATTAGATATGAAAGGATGGTTACCTCTGGTTGGGTTGCCTCCCAACAAGCGCTCTTTTAGTGTCACTAGCTTGACATCCTCTGTACTTTGATTATGGAGGTTGAAAATCATAATGCCTCAGTTTTTCTCCTCTTGCTGTAGGATTCCTTTCCTCCATGATCTGCACAATCACAAACAATCCAAATGAAAATTGGATATTCTCATGCCAGAATGTAGTCAGATGATTAGTTGACACAATGTGTCAAACAGTTAATAGGCTTTGAGAGAAAATCAGAAGAAAATTGCTCTTGTTGTACAGAACAACAAGAAACGGACACAGAACCAGAAAAGCCATGTACTCTACTGAGAGAGCAAAGTTAGTGTTAGTTTAGGCAAAAATTCAAACAGTTAGTGGGTTAATCAAAAATTAAGAAAAAGTGCTTGATCTAAATTACCACCTCACTTAATCATTGTCAATCTAATCAATCCCCGGCAACGGCGCCAAAAACTTGATGGGAAATTTTTGGTTGAGGAATGAATCTCTCCCAAAAACAACACCAATCTAACCGGCAAGTGCACCGGGTCGCATCAAGTAATAAACTCACGGGTGTGAGGTCGATCCCACAGGGATTGAAGGATTGAGCAATTTTAGTTTAGTGGTTGAATTAGTCACACGAATCAAGATTTGGTTGATTGAGTTGCAGAATTTAAATTGCATTGAAAGTTAAGAGAACAAGAGATTAAAGTGCTGAATCTTAAGGAACAAGAAATTAAATGGCAGAAACTTAGATTGCAAGAAATGTAAATTGCAAGAATCTTAAATGACAAGAAATGTAAATGGCTTGAAATGTAAAGGGGATTGGGACTTAGATTTGCAAGAATTAAACCAAGAAAAGTTAAATTGCATCAAACAGAAAGTAAATGGGAATTGGGTTTGAAACAGATTCGAAACAGGAAATTAAATGAACAATTAAAGCAAGGTGCAGAGAATTGAAATGAGAAATTGGATCTCAGGACCCAGAGACTAGAAAACCAAGTCTAGATCTCAATGCCTTCCTAGATCCAACAAGAACAATCTCAAAGGAATTGTAAATTGAAAGGAAATTAAATGAGAAAGCAAGTAGCAGAAAAGGAAATGCAAATTGCAGTGAAAGTAAACAAGATCCAAGGTGAGATTGAAACAGAATTCCTTCAATTCTCCAACCCAAGATCCAAGACAAGAGTATGTGAAATTGAAAGCAATTAAACTAAGAAATTCAAAAGCACTCAAGCTCCCAGAAAAACAGAAAAGAAAACTATCTAAAACTCTCTAAAAGGAAGCTCTATGTAAAATTCTAAAAAGGGAACTCCCCGAATAAATTGAATTCTAGCCTATTTATACACTTTCTCCAATTTATCTTCAAGCCTTGAGTTGGGCCTTTGCTCTTGGTGGAATTGGGTTGAAAGAGGCCTTGGTTGATTGCTCTTGAAGTTTGGAGAGAAACCCAAGTGAATCAATTGAACCGGATGTGAGTTTTGCAAAGTTGGGTTTAACGTTAGCCTCAAAGTTAGGGGGCTAACTTTGAGGCCAACTTTTTCTAGCAGCAAACCCAATCTGCTGCACTTCACGTTGGTGCCAACGTTAGGGGGCTAACTTTGACCCTAACGTTGGCCTTGCTTTATGTTGGAGTGGCGCCAACGTTAGCCTCCAAGTTAGGGGGCTAACGTTGGCGCAAACGTTGCAGCCCCTGGAGAACAATTCAAATGCCAACGTTAGCCTCCAAGTTAGGGGGCTAACGTTGGCGCTAACGTTGGCACACCCTGGGGAGAAATTTTCATGCCAACGTTAGCCTCCAAGTTAGGGGGCTAACGTTGGCGCTAACGTTGGAAGCCCTGGGAGGAATTTCAAATCTCCAACGTTAGCCTCCAAGTTAGGGGGCTAACGTTGGGGCTAACTTCAACTCCAACTTCATTTATTCCTAGTTCAATTTCACTTGATTCATTGTCTTCTCTAAGCTTCTAGCCATTCCTTCTCACTTCAATCCTTCTCCAAGCTTTCTTCACCTATCATAAATCAACCAAACACATCAAAGCTATGCTTGAAATCATGAGATGATCATTCTATCCTAATATGCACCAATTATGGCATCAAACCTCATGAAATTGCATTAATTTATCTATGGTTGATTCAATCAAAGGAAGCATGAAAATCTACATAAATTGGCTTGCTTAAGCCTCAAGAAAGTGCATAATTCAAGTGAAAACAAAAGAAAAAGACTAGTGAAACTAGGCTAAGATGACTTGTCATCAGGAGGAACTCCATCCACAGCCTGAAGGCGAGACAGAAAAAGTCCAAATCGGAGATGTCCCAGATAAAATGACCAATATCGGTGCAATCCTAAAGGGAGAAGTAAAAAATTCCCTCATACAGTTCTTAAAAGATAATAACGACCTCTTCGCATGGAAGGCCACAGACATGCCGGGCATAGAACCCAAGCTAATGTGCCACAAGCTGGCAGTATATCCAGGATCTCGGCCAGTACAGCAGAAGCGTAGAAAGCTCGGACCAGAAAGATCCCAAGCTGTGGAAGAACAGGTACAAGCTCTACTAGAGGCAGGATTCATTAGATAAGTAAAGTACCCACTATGGCTAGCTAATGTTGTCTTGGTAAAAAAGTCAAACGGGAAGTGGCGGATGTGCACTGATTACACCGACCTCAACAAAGCTTGCCCAAAAGATCCTTATCCACTCCCAAACATCGACACTCTAGTGGACGCCTCCTCCGGATAAAAGTACTTCTCATTTATGGAAGCCTATTCAGGATACAATCAAATCCTGATGTACCCACATGATCAAGAAAAAACCTCATTCTTAACACACAAAGTGAATTATTGCTACGTCGTCATGCCATTTGGACTCAAAAATGCAGGAGCTACCTACCAAAGGTTAATGAACAAAGTCTTCGCATATCACATTGGAAAACTAATGGAGGTATATGTGGATGATATGTTAGTAAAGACACAACGCGAGGAATCACTACTGTCTGACCTCGCCCAACTGTTCAATACCATAAGAAAGCATTGCATGTGACTTAACCCTACGAAATGCACCTTTGCAGTAGAAAGCTGGCAAATTCTTAGGATTCATGCTCACACAAAGAGGAATCGAAGCAAACCCGGATAAGTGCTAGACCATACTCAACATGAAAAGCCTGACCTGTGTCAAAGAAGTGCAACAACTCAACGGGCAACTGGCAGCTTTGTCCAGGTTTCTAGCTAGATCAGCCAAAAGATCTGCCCATTTCTACGCTATGCTAAGGAAGGAAAAGAAGTTTGAATGGACATCAGAGTGCAAGCTAGCTTTCCAGGATCTCAAAAGATTCCTGGGACAACCACCCGTTCTTACTCGACCTCGGTAAGGAGAAGCACTCATATTATACCTAGTAGTAGGAAGCCGGGTAGTAGCCTCGGCACTAGTCCGAGAGGACGAAAGTGGACAACAACCTATATTATTCATCAGCAAAGCACTACAAGGGTCCAAACTGAACTATCAAAAGATAGAAAAGTTCGCCTACGCACTCAGATAAACCTCTCGATGACTTCGTCCATACTTCCAGGCTCACACCATCATGGTTCAGACCAACCAGCCCATAAAAGGTATTCTACAGAAAACCGATTTAGCAGGGAGAATCCTACAGTGGGTAGTCGAGTTGTCCGAATTTGACCTTCAATATGAAGCTCAGACAACGATCAAATCACAGTATCTGGCCAACTTCATTGCAGAGTACACTGACACCCCAGAAATCCCTACAAATTGAAATCTTTACGTGGACAGTTCTTCAAATAAAACTGGGAGCGGAGCAGGCGAGATAATAGAAAGTAATCAGGGAGCCCAAATCGAACTCTCGGTAAAGTTCAAGTTCCCTGCTTCCAATCACCAGGCTGAGTATGAGGCACTATTGGCTGGTGTTCATACCCTGGGTCGAGCTGTCTGACCTGGGATGTTCTACTGACAAAGTCGACCGACCTCTTCAGGTCAGGACAATTCGACCTCTTCTCAAAGAGCTCGGTCAAATCACTAGGAAAGCTCAAAAAGGGCCCAAATGGAGGACCGCGCCCCAAAACCTAAGGCAGCCCAAGTCTACAGAGAGAAGGGCGGTTCCCTTGAAGATAAGATGACCTCACTCGAAAGATAAAGATAAGATAAGTGATAAACCCCATTTTGAGGGTTTATCTTGTATTGATTTTAGGGGTTTTATCAATGATTCCATACGCTTTTCATATGAAAATGCATGACTTTGTGTTCCTTTCCTAATTTTTGCCTCATCGATGAAAACATGCTTATTTTTCACTAAACTAGATACATTTCTAATCTTCTCTTGGTGCCATTCGATGCCGTGACATGTGTGTTAAGTAGTTTCAGAATATAGGGCAGGGATGAACCGGAAGAGAGAAGGAGAATGGGTGCAAAGAAAGGGAGCATGAGAAATTGAGCTTTGGAAACTTCAGCAAGGGCGCGTGCGCGTACTTGGCGCGTCCGCGAGGATTGCGCAGCCAGAAGCCAAAGCCAGGAGCCAAGCTACAAGCCGGCATGTGTAGCGGCTAAGCCATGACCCCCAGGGGCGCGTCCGCGTATGTCACGCTTCCGCGCGAGTTACAAGATGCCCCAGTGGCATGCACGCGTACTCTGCGCGTGCGCGCCGATGCTCGAATATGATTTTTTTAAAGGGTCACGTGACCTGGGCGTGGAAATAGTTGGAGATCCTATTTTGGGGAAGTGCCTTGGTGGTAAGAGCTTAAGAAGACCAGGGGTTGAAGGGTTAAGGGACTTTTGGCTTATTTTTAGATTGTTCTAGATATTTTGCTAGTGGTAGTTACACTCTTGGGTAGAGAGAGAGACTCCAACCTCTCATTAGGGTTCATCTTCTTTAAATTCTCAATTCTCAATCATTCCTTAGTGAGATCTATTTGCAACTCTCAATTTACTTTGTCCATGTTATAGATCTTCTTTTCTAATCTCAATTAGTGTTTGTAATTGTTCAATTCTCATAGATCTTAGATTCAACTTGTAGTTTTTGGATTCTATCAATTCCTTGAAAAGTTCATTTCTATTGTTGTTCTTTGTTGATTGTTGTTAAATTCTTGTGTTGAAGCACTTTCAATTCTAATGTCTTCTCATTCTTACTATGTCTTTCATCATTGCTCATCAATTGTTTGATAAAATGCCAACACTAGTTATGGAGTAAAAGTTTCTTACTTGGCATAGGGTTTGGATCATTAGAAAAAGTTGAATAGTTTATGTCAATTGTTGATTGGAAATTAGGAATTGCTAATTGACTTGGAGTGCACTAAAGCTAGATTTCCCTAGGGTAAAACTAGGACTTGTGACTCAAGTTAGTTACTCTCATTTGACTTCCCTCTATACCTAGGGGTTAACTAAGTGAAGCAAGGCTTAATTGTTATCATCATTGAAGGAAACTATAATGATAGAATTTCTAATGCCAACCCTAGGCCAAGTCTTCTAATATTGATTGTTTGTCATCCACTTTTGCTAAACTCCAAAAGAATCATAACAAGGCTTCCTAATCAATAATAGCAATTACAAGGGAGGACGATTCGGGAAACTAGTACTCTCGATTATAGAATTGTAGGATTGTTTGATGTGAAGTTTGAATGTCGATTAGACTATACTCACGATTATATCCCTTGCTGAATTCTATATCGGCATGTTAAATTTCGTTTATCAATAAGATAACAAACTTATCTTATATAAAAAGGTCGCTCTGCACTATTATAAATATACTGGAGCACCCAGGTATAACTCATACTATGATTCTACTAAAAACCTGCTTAATACCCTTGCTAACTTAAGCATCGGAGACCCTTGCAGGTACCACCACCCTCCGGTGACAAGGGATCCATAGCATTGCCAGTCCAACAGGTCGGACACGACAGCTCCGGCTGTCACGCACTAGCCGGATACGTCATCATGGTGGACGACCATGACAACGACCATGATTTAAGTCTAGAAGATAGAATGCCGAACAAAAACGTGGACACTACACCAAAAGATAGCCCGCAACCTAACGGTGACAAAAATTCACCGAACATCAGCGAGAAGCTGGGAAGGACCTACAGAGGGAGATAAGGCGACGCCGGGAATTGGAGGACAAACTCCTAAAACTCGAAGCCGATCTCAAAGCCAAAGCGACTCGATCCACCCATGAGGATAGCTCTCAGAAATGGCCTTATATGATGGCACCACAGATCCCAACCATCACCTCAGTAATTTTAGAAGTCAAATGTACCTCACTGATGCCTCATACGCAATCCGCTGCAAAAGCCTTCCCTGTAACAACCGCGATTTTTGAGTATGTGGGATCTTTTTTGAAAATACGGATTTCTCCGAAAGATCAGTAAGGGGAGAACTTCTGCTATATCATCAAGTATCTCAGTCCTCATTGTCATTATGTCATTTTTAAGATAGAACCTTTTCTGAGGGAAGCTCAATAACGTAGTCACAAAGAACCTAGTTTTTAAACCGTATCGATTAAAAGAATTGATTTTATTTTTCGTAAATAGTCTCAGTTTGACGAACCAGACTCGATTCACGAGAGAAGAGAGATAATAGTATAATATTATCATTACATTAGTATTAGAAGATGCTTGAATGATATTATAAGGTTACCTGGTCAGTTTTTTTTTTAAAAATAGAAAATCGGTTTAACCGGGTTCACAGTTTACTGGTGCAGCTTAGCACTAGCACTCTCTGATGACTTTAGCAAAGCTAAGGCCTCATCATACATGTTCTATTCTCATAATAAATATGTTACTAGTGTCATTTATGCTAGTAGCTCAGAAAATAATTTCTAGAGATGTTTTTACAAGTGTTCCGATACACCTAATTTTAGTAGTTATACACCTGAGATATTTTAATATTATTTTAACCCACCTCCAAGTCAACCAATCACAACTCACTCTACACCCCCAAGACACTCCAAGGCTGGTCATTTACTCCCTTTGGATGAAAATGAGAAGAGAGAAAAGAGAGAAACTTTCATGAACACTTAATCTTCAAAGCTTGATTTCTTCTGAACTAAAACTTAAATCAAGACTCCGATTTCACCGAAATGATCCTCTCTTCTTCCTCTACATAACCATATAACATATCAAGGCTGGAAATAAGGTGAGATGGCTGTCTCCCTCCCTCTTCAATTCGGTTTTCAAGGAAAACGATGCAAAACATATGTTTTCTTGATGTTCTTCCTTAGGAATCATGCTTAACTTGACTTGAGGGCCAAGAAACGTTAATTTCCAGCAACTCTAAGGTGAGAAATCCCTTCCTGACATGCTGAGTGAGATTTGGTCAGTTGAGAGTTTTTGGATTTAAAGTTGTTCTTGATGTGATTTAGGAGGAAAAAGTTCTTAAGGACCACCTGAAAGTCTAACCAAATTAGGAGCAGCAAAACCAGGTAGGGTGTGATGAATTTAATCTTGATTGATTATGTTTGAGATGTGTGATTATGATATGGTTTGAGTTAAGATGTTGCAAAAGTAAAAGCTGTGGAGTTTTTATAGCATGATTGAACAGAGAAAGAAAGAGGTACTGCATAAGAATGTGAAAGTGATAATGAATAATGAGAATGTTAATGAAAGATGATAATGAGAATAATTATGTAAGAATCTTCTGTAGAGAGGCAGTCAGATAGATGGTGGTATGACCACTAAGAACGCTTTCCTGGGATACCTTGCTATAATGCTTTACTGTAAAATAGAGGTTGCCTACAGTGAGTGTGTTGTTACTCCTGTAAGATAGAGTTTGCTTACAGTGAATGTGTTGTACTCATGTAAAACAGAGGTTGCTTACAGTGAGTGTGTTGTGCTGCTGTAAGACAGAGGTTGCTTATAGCGAGTGTGTTGGGCGTATATCGGCTAATAAGTGCCGCCTTGCAAGACAAAAGTTGCTTGTAGTGGATACCCTACAAGACAAAGGTTGCTTGCAGTGAGTATTGCCAACAGGAAAGCCTTATCCAGACAAAGGTTGCTGGGTAACATCGGGAGCGGGTTAGTAACCGACAAATGAGCTCAATACCTGCACTAGGGCTAGACATGCATCATATTTGGTTGCGCATTTCCTTTGTTATGATTGTTATTTGAATGTATGCTTTCTTTGTTTGTATTCTATTCACTGTGTCTGTGTTTTGTTTTCTTGTATTCTTTTGTTTATGTTTTACTATCTGTTTTCTCTATCTTCTCTATTTATCTATTTCTTTTGTTTACTGTTTCTCTGTATTCTACTATTTTCCTGCTAAACAACACGAAAATAATGAACTTAACTAATAACCCCGACCCTACTAAGAACTCCCCAGTTCTTATCCTGTTCTGAGGGTTACATGAAACTGGAGGTCGATCTCGGACGAGATCTTCCATACCGGTCGTAGCTGGTGTGCGAAATTGTGATCACTACTTTTCACAACTCAAATAATCCCTAGTAATGGCCCCAAAAACTTGGTGCTCAATACCATGGCATAAACACAACTTTGCACAACTAACCAGCAAGTGCACTGGGTCGTCCAAGTAATAAACCTTACGCGAGTAAGGGTCGATCCCACGGAGATTGTTGGTATGAAGCAAGCTATGGTCACCTTGTAAATCTTAGTCAGGCAGACTCAAATGGGTATAGATGATATATGAATAAAACATAAAGATAAAGATAGAGATACTTATGTATATCATTGGTGAGAGCTTCAGATAAGCGAATGGAGATGCTTGGTCCCTTCCGTCTCTCTGCTTTCCTACTGTCTTCATCCAATCCTTCTTACTCCTTTCCATGGCAATCTTATGCAAGGGTTTCACCGTTGTCAGTGGCTACCTCCCATCCTCTCAGTGGAAATGTTCAACGCACCCTGTCACGGCACGGCTATCCAGCTGTCGGTTCTCAATCAGGCCGGAATAGAATCCAGTGATTCTTTTGCGTCTGTCACTAACGCCCCGCCCTCAGGAGTTTGAAGCACGTCACAGTCATTCAATCATTGAATCCTACTCAGAATACCACAGACAAGGTTAGACCTTCCGGATTCTCTTGAATGCCGCCATCAGTTCTTGCCTATACCACGAAGACTCTGATCTCACGGAATGGCTGGCTCGTTTGTCAGGCGAGCACTCGGTTGTCAGGCAATCAACCATGCGTCGTGTATCAGGAATCTAAGAGATAAACATTAGAGCCTTGTTTGCTTGTAGAACAGAGTGGTTGTCAGTCACTTGTTCATAAGTGAGAATGATGATGAGTGTCACATAATCATCACATTCATCATGTTCTTGGGTGCGAATGAATATCTTGGAATAAGAACAAGTTGAATTGAATAGAAGAACAATAGTAATTGCATTAATACTCGAGGTACAGCAGAGCTCCACACCTTAATCTATGGTGTGTAGAAACTCCACCGTTGAAAATACATAAGAACAAGGTCTAGGCATGGCCGTGAGGCCAGCCTCCCAATGATCTAAGAACTAGATGTCCGAAGATGATCTAGAGATCTAAAGTGATCAAAAGATCTCAAATACAATAGTAAAAGGTCCTATATATAGAGAACTAGTAGCCTAGGGTGTACAGAGATGAGTAAATGACATAAAAATCCACTTCCGGGCCCACTTGGTGTGTGCTTGGGCTGAGCATTGAAGCATTTTCGTGTAGATACTCTTCTTGGAGTTAAACGCCAGCTTTTGTGCCAGTTTGGGCGTTTAACTCCCACTTTGGTGCCAGTTCCGGCGTTTAACGCTGGGAATTCTGAAGGTGACTTTGAACGCCGGTTTGGGCCATCAAATCTTGGGCAAAGTATGGACTATCATATATTGCTGGAAAGCCCAGGATGTCTACTTTCCAACGCCGTTGAGAGCGCGCCAATTGGGCTTCTGTAGCTCCAGAAAATCCACTTCGAGTGCAGGGAGGTCAGAATCCAACAGCATCTGCAGTCCTTTTCAGTCTCTGAATCAGATTTTTGCTCAGGTCCCTCAATTTCAGCCAGAAAATACCTGAAATCAAAGAAAAACACACAAACTCATAGTAAAGTCCAGAAAAGTGAATTTTAACTAAAAACTAATAAAAAATATACTAAAAACTCAACTAAAACTACTAAAAACATACTAAAAACAATGCCAAAAAGCGTACAAATTATCCGCTCATCATCTGCCTAGTCAAGTCATCCAGTTCTTTGGTGAGCAAAGGAGGTTCGTTCTCCCAAGTCTCATTACCAAATAACTTGTCATTTAGCTTCATGATTGCCCCAAGGTATTTAGCAACTTGCTCTTCAGTGACATACTCATCCTCTTCAGAGGAAGAATACTCTCAGAGCTCATGAATCGTAGAAGTAAATCCAATGGAACCTCTATGGTCTCAGTGTGAGCCTCAGATTCCCATGGTTCCTCATTAGGGAACTCATTGGAGGCTAGTGGACGTCCATTGAGGTCTTCCTCAGTGGCGTTCACTGCCTCTTCCTCCTCTCCAAAATCGGCCATGTTGATGGCCTTGCACTCTCCTTTTGGATTTTCTTCTGTATTGCTAGGAAGAGTACTAAGAGGGAGTTCAGTAATTTTCTTGCTCAGCTGTCCCACTTGTGCCTCCAAATTCCTAATGGAGGACCTTGTTTCAGTCATGAAACTTTGAGTGGTTTTGATTAGATCAGAGACCATGGTTGCTAAGTCAGAGTGGTTCTGCTTAGAATTTTCTGTCTGTGGCTGAGAAGATGATGGAAAAGGCTTGCCATTGCTAAACCTGTTTCTTCCACCATTATTGTTGTTGAAACCTTGTTGAGGTTTCTGTTGATCCTTCCATGAGAAATTTGGATGATTTCTCCATGAAGGATTATAGGTGTTTCCATAGGGTTCTCCCATGTAATTCACCTCTTCCATTGAAAGGTTCTCAAGATCACAAGCTTCTTCTTCAGATGAAGCATCCTTAGTACTGCCTGGTGCAGCTTGCATTCCAGACAGACTTTGAGAAATCAAATTGACTTGCTGAGTCAATATCTTGTTCTGAGCCAATATGGCATTCAGAGTATCAATCTCAAGAACTCCTTTCTTCTGATTAGTCCCATTGTTCACAGGATTCCTTTCAGAAGTGTACATGAATTGGTTATTTGCAACCATTTCAATTAGTTCTTGAGCTTCTGTAGGTGTCTTCTTCAGATGAAGAGATCCTCCAGCAGAGCTATCCAAAGACATCTTGGACAGTTCAGACAGACCATCATAGAAAATACCTATGATGCTCCATTCAGAAAGCATGTCAGAAGGACATTTTCTGATCAATTGTTTGTATCTTTCCCAAGCTTCATAGAGGGATTCTCCTTCCTTCTGTCTGAAGGTTTGGACTTCCACTCTAAGCTTACTCAATTTCTGAGGTGGAAAGAACTTTGCCAAGAAGGCATTGACTAGCTTTTCCCAAGAGTTCAGGCTTTCTTTAGGTTGTGAGTCCAACCATATCCTAGCTCTGTCTCTTACAGCAAAAGGGAATAGCATAAGTCTGTAGACCTCAGGGTCAACCCCATTAGTCTTGACAGTGTCACAGATTTGCAAGAATTCAGCTAAGAACTGATGAGGATCTTCAAATGGAAGTCCTTGGAACTTGCAATTCTGTTGCATCAGAGAAACTAATTGAGGCTTAAGCTCAAAGTTGTTTGCTCCAATGGCAGGGATAGAGATGTGATGAGCGGATAATTTGTATACTTTTTGGCATTGTTTTTAGCATGTTTTTGTTATGATTTAGTTAGTTTTTATTATATTTTTATTAGTTTTTAATTAAAATTCACTTTTCTGGACTTTACTATGAGTTTGTGTGTTTTTCTGTGATTTCAGGTATTTTCTGGCTGAAATTGAGGGACCTGAGCAAAAATCTGATTCAGAGACTGAAAAGGACTGCAGATGCTGTTGGATTCTGACCTCCCTGCACTCGAAGTGGATTTTCTGGAGCTACAGAAGCCCAATTGGCGCGCTCTCAACGGCGTTGGAAAGTAGACATCCTGGGCTTTCCAGCAATATATAATAGTCCATACTTTGCCCAAGATTTGATGGCCCAAACCGGCGTTCAAAGTCACCTCAAGAAATTCCAGCGTTAAACGCCGGAACTGGCACCTAATTGGGAGTTAAACGCCCAAACTGGCACTAAAGCTGGCGTTTAACTCCAAGGAGAGTCTCTACACGAAATTTCTTCATTGCTCAGCCCAAACACACACCAAGTGGGCCCAGAAGTGGATTTTTATGTCATTTACTCATCTATGTACTAGTTTTCTATAAGTAGGACCTTTTACTATTGTATAGAGACATCAAGGACTTTGGTAGCCATCTTTGTTTTATGCTATCTTAGACCTTTGGGAGGCTGGCCATTCGGCCATGCCTAGACCTTGTTCTTATGTATTTTCAACGGTGGAGTTTCTACACACCATAGATTAAGGGTGTGGAGCTCTGCTGTACCTCGAGTATTAATGCAATTACTATTGTTCTTCCATTCAATTCCGCTTGTTCTTTGTCCAAGATATCACTTGTTCTTCAACATGATGAAGGTGATGATTGACGCCCATCACCATTCTCACCCATGAACAAGGTGACTGACAACCATTCTTGTTCTACAAGCATCTGAGGCTTAGTGAATATCTCTTGGATTCCTGATTGCACGATGCATGGTTGATCGCCTGACAACCGAGTGCTCGCCTGACAAACGAGCCAGCCATTCCGTGAGATCAGAGTCTTCGTGGTAAAGGCAGGACCTGATAGCAGCATTCAAGAGAATCCGGAAGGTCTAACCTTGTCTGTGGTATTCTGAGTAGGATTCAATGACTGAATGACTGTGACGTGCTTCAAACCCTGAGGGCGGGGCGTTAGTGACAGACGCAAAAGAATCACTGGATTCTATTCCGGCCTGATTGAGAACCGACAGATGAATTCCGCTATGCTGTGACGGAGCATATGCAATCGCTTTCACTGAGAGGATGGGAGGAAGCTGCTGACAACAGTGGAACCCTACACGAGCTTGCCATGGAAAGGAGTAAGAAGGATTGGATGAAGGCAGTAGGAAAGCAGAGAGACGGAAGGGAAGGCATCTTCATACACTTGTCTGAAGCTCTTACACCAATGATATACATAAGTATCACTATCTTTATCTTTTATATTATTTTCGTTCATCATCATATATATTTGAGTTTGCCTGACTAAGACTTACAAGATGACCATAGCTTGCTTCAATGCTAACAATCTCCGTGGGATCGACCCTTACTCACGTAAGGTATTACTTGGACGACCCAGTGCACTTGCTGGTTAGTTGTGCGAAGTTGTGTAATGCCATGGTATTGAGCTACCAAGTTTTTGGAGCCATTACCGGGGATTATGAGAGTTGTGAAAAAGTATTGTTCACAATTTCGCGCACCAAGTTTTTGGCGCCGTTGCCGGGGATTGTTCAAGTTTTGAGCAAGCTTTTGGTAACAATGCCTGGATTGTTCTAGTTTGGACAACTGACGGTTCATCTTGTTGCTTAGATTAGGTATTTATTTTTTTCGAAATTCTTGAAGATGAATTCTAGAGTTTCATGATGATTTGTTGAAATCTGGCTAGCTGAGAAGCCATGTCTAATCTGATTGGACCGAGGTTTCAACTTATCACCACAAGAGCTTGTTGATTTTCATCAATTTTGCTTTTGGAGCAGTGATCTGCTAAGGCTTGGCTGACCTTTGGTCATGTCTAGTGTTTTGGACCGAAGCTTTCTTTGAAAGCTTGGCTGGCTGTGAAGCCATGTCTAATTCCTGGACCGGAGTCTTAGACTAGCATTGCACTGATTCCTGGAATTCTCATTAAGAATTTTGATATCTTTTTCCACTTGATTTTCGAAAAACACAAAAAAAATATGCAAAACCATAAAATCCAAAAATATTTCTTGTTTGAGTCTAGAGTCTCATCTTAAGTTTGGTGTCAAATGCATGTTTTTGTTATATTTTTTCGAATCCATGCATATATTTCTTGTTTTGATCTTTAAATTCTATTGACTTGAGTGTTCATGTGTCTCATATAGTGTCAGTAGCACACAAACTGCTAAGTTTGGTGTCTTGCATACATTGTTATTTGATTCTTGTTGCATTTTGATTATTAAAAATCCAAAAATATTTTTAATTTGTGTCTTTTCAAGTCAATGATACAAAGAATTGAAGATTCAGAACATACTGCAGAGGAATTATACAGAAAAAGCTGAGCATTCAAAAATGCCCAGTGAAGAAGGCAGACTGGCGTTTAAACGCCAGCCAGGGTACCTGGTTGGGCGTTTAACACCCAAAAAGGGTGCATTTTGGGCGTTAAACGCCAGAATGGATACCATTCTGGGCGTTTAACGCCAGGATGGTGCTAGGGGGAAGATTTTGTTTTCAAAATCAATTTTTTTTTCAAGTTTTCAAAGATTTTCAAAATCAAATCTTTTTCAAATCATTCTTTTCAATCAAATGTTTTCAAAATCAATTTATTTCCTTTTCAAAGATACTTACCAACAATTAATGATTTGATTGAACATTTTTTGCCTTTTCTATTAAGGAAGGTTTTATGTTTGAATCATATCTTTTCTTGTTAGGCAAGTCATTAATTTTTAAAATCATATCTTTTCAAATTGTTTTCAAATCATATCTTTTAAAATTATTTTCAAATCATATTTTCTCAATCACATCTTTTTAAACCATAACTTTTCAATCAAATCTTTTTAACCTCATCTTTTTCAAAATAGTTTTCAATCAAATCTTTTTGACTTCTAATTTCAAAATCTTTTTCAAAAATCACTTGATTTCTTTTTTCACTTTTGATTTTCGAAAATTTTCAATCAAATTTTCAAAATGTTTTCAAAATCTTTTAATTGAATTTTCGAAAATTCTCTTCCCTCCTCCTCATCCTTCTATTTATGGAGTACTACTCCTTCTTAATGCACAATTCGAACCTTATCTAATTAAAGTTCGAATTCTTCTTCTCCTTCTTCTTTCTATTTCTCTTTTCCTCTGACACTTCAAGGAATCTCTATACTGTGACATAGAGGATTCCACATTTTCTTGTTCTCTTCTCTTTCATATGAGCAGGAGCAGAGACAAGGGCATTCTTGTTGAAGCTGATCCTGAACCTGAGAGGACCCTGAAGAGAAAGCTAAGAGAAGCCAAAGCACAACTCTCTTTAGAGGACCTGACCGAATTCTTCAAGGAAGAAGAACCCATGGCAGCCAAAAACAACAACAATGCCAACAATGCAAGGAAGGTGCTGGGTGACTTTACTGCACCTACTCCTGATTTCTATGGGAGAAGCATCTCTATCCCTGCCATTGGAGCAAACAACTTTGAGCTTAAGCCTCAATTAGTTTCTCTAATGCAACAGAATTGCAAGTTCCATGGACTTCCAATGGAAGATCCTCATCAGTTTTTAGCTGAATTCTTGCAAATCTGTGACACAGTCAAGACTAATGGGGTTAACCCTGAGGTCTATAGACTGATGCTATTCCCTTTTGCTGTAAGAGACAGAGCTAGAATATGGTTGGACTCTCAACCTAAAGATAGCCTGGACTCTTGGGAAAAGCTAGTCAATGCCTTCTTGGCAAAGTTCTTTCCACCACAAAGATGGAGTAAGCTAAGAGTGGAAGTCCAAACCTTCAGACAGAAGGATGGAGAATCCCTCTATGAAGCTTGGGAAAGATACAAACAATTAATCAGAAGATGTCCATCAGACATGCTTTCTGAATAGAGCATCATAGGTATTTTCTATGATGGTCTCTCTGAACTATCTAAGATGTCCTTGGATAGCTCTGCTGGAGGATCTCTTCATCTGAAGAAGACGCCTGCAGAAGCTCAAGAATTGATTGAAATGGTTGCAAATAACCAATTCATGTACACTTCTGAAAGGAATCCTGTGAACAATGGGACTAGTCAGAAGAAAGGAGTTCTTGAGATTGACACTCTGAATGCCATATTGGCTCAAAACAAGATATTGACTCAACAAGTCAATTTGATTTCTCAGAGTCTGTCTGGAATGCAAAATGCACCAAACAGTACTAAGGATGCTTCATCTGAGGAAGAAGCTTATGATCCTGAGAACCCTTCAATGGAAGAGGTGAATTACCTAGGAGAACCCTATGGAAACACCTACAATTCTTCATGGAGAAATCACCCCAATTTCTCATGGAAGAATCAAGAGAGACCTCAACAAGGTTTCAATAATAATAATGGTGGAAGAAACAGGTTTAGCAATGGCAAGCCTTTTCCATCATCTTCTCAGCAACAGACAGAGAGTTCTAAGCAGAATACTTCTGACTTAGCAACAATGGTCTCTGATCTAATAAAGACCACTCAAAGTTTCATGAATGAAACAAGGTCCTCCATCAGAAATTTGGAAGGACAAGTGGGTCAGCTGAGCAAGAAAGTTACTAAACTCCCTCCTAGCACTCTCCCAAGTAATACAGAAGAAAATCCAAAAGGAGAGTGCAAAGCCATAGACATGGCCGAATATGGAGAGGAAAGAGAGGAGGAGGACGCCACTGAGGAAGACCTCAGTGGGCGTGTACCAATCTCCTCTGAGTTCCTCAATGAGGAACAATGGGAATCTGAGGCTCAAAATGAGACCATAGAGATTCCATTGGACTTACTTCTGCCATTCATGAGCTCTGATGAGTATTCTTCCTCTGAAGAGGATGAGTATGTCACTGAAGAGCAAGTTGCTAAATACTTTGGAGCAATCATGAAGCTAAATGACAAGTTATTTGGAAATGAGACTTGGGAGGATGAACCACCTTTGCTCACCAAAGAACTGGATGACTTGTCTAGGCAGAAACTGCCTCAAAAGAGGCAGGATCCTGGGAAGTTTTCTATACCTTGTACCATAGGCACCATGACCTTCAAGAAGGCCTTGTGTGACTTAGGGTCAAGTGTAAACCTCATGCCCCTCTCTGTAATGGAGAAATTAGGGATCTTTGAGGTGCAAGCTGCAAGAATCTCATTAGAGATGGCAGACAACTCAAGAAAACAAGCTCATGGACTTGTAGAGAATGTTTTGGTTAAGGTTGAAGACCATTACATCCCTACTGACTTCATAGTCCTAGAGACTAGGAAGTGCATGGATGAATCCATCATCCTTGGCAGACCCTTCCTAGCCACAGCAAAGGCTGTGATTGATGTTGATAGAGGAGAGTTGATCATTCAAGTGAATGAAAAATCCTTGGTGTTTAAGGCCCAAGGACATCCCTCTATCCTCATGGAGAGGAAGCATGAAGAGCTTCTCTCAAAACAGAGCCAAGCAGAGCCCCCACAGTCAAACTCTAAGTTTGGTGTTGGGAGGCCACAACCAAACTCTAAGTTTGGTGTTGAACCCTCACATTCAAACTCTAAGTTTGGTGTTGGGAGGTTTCAACACGGTTCTGAGTATTTCTGAGGCTCCATGAGAGTCCTCTGTCAAGCTAATGACATTAAAGAAGCGCTTATTGGGAGGCAACCCAATGTTTTATAGTTAACTATTTTCTTTTGTTATTTTATCTTTTTTGTAGGTTGATGATCATAAGAAGTCACAAAAACAATAAAAAAAGCAAAAACAGAATGAAAAACAGGAAGAAAAACAGCACACCCTGGAGGAAGAAGCTGCTGGCGTTTAAACGCCAGTAAGCCTAGCAGTTGGGCGTTTAACGCCCAGTCTGGCACCATTCTGGGCGTTTAACGCCAGAAAGGGGCACCAGACTGGCGTTAAACGCCAGAAAAGGGCAACAACCTGGCGTTAAACGCCAGGAATGGGCACCAGCCCGGCGTTTAACGCCAGAAATAGCTCAAAACGTGATTTTGAGCAATATTTGGTGCAGGGATGACTTTTCCTTGACACCACAGGATCTGTGGACCCCACAGGACCCCACCATCAATCTCTCTCTTCTTCCCCCACTCACCAATCACCTCAATACCTCTTCCCCAAAACCCTTCACCTATCAAATCCCATCTTTCTCTTCACCACTCACATCCATCCTTCATAAATCCCCACCAACCTCACCCTTCAAATTCAAACCACTTTCCCTCCCAAACCCACCCTCCATGGCCGAACCATTACCTCCCTCTCTCCTATATATACCCTTCTTCAACCCTTCATTTTCACACAACCTAAACACCCCTTCTTTCCCCTCTTGGCCGAACACACCACCTTCCCCCTCTTCCTCAATTCTTCTTCTTCTACTCTCTTCTTTCTTCTTTTGCTCGAGGACGAGCAAACATTTTAAGTTTGGTGTGGTAAAAGCGTTGCTTTTTCATAACCATTTATGGCATCCAAGGCCGGAGAAACCTCTAGAAAGAGGAAAGGGAAGGCAAAAGCTTCCACCTCCGAGTCATGGGAGATGGATAGATTCCTCTCAAGGGTGCATCAAGTCCACTTCTATGAAGTTGTGGCCTTGAAGAAGGTGATCCCCGAGGTCCCCTTTTCACTCAAAAAGGGTGAATATCCGGAGATCCGCCATGAGATCCGAAGAAGAGGTTGGGAAGTACTCACCAACCCCATTCAACAAGTCGGAATCTTGATGGTTCAAGAGTTCTATGCCAATGCATGGATCACCAAGAACCATGACCAAAGTGTGAACCCGAATCCAAAGAATTATCTCACTATGGTTCGGGGGAAATACTTGGATTTTAGTCCGGAGAGTGTGAGGGTGGCGTTCAACTTGCCTATGATGCAAGGAGATGAGCATCCTTACACTAGAAGGGTCAACTTTGATCAAAGGTTGGACCAAGTCCTCACAACCATATGTGAAGAGGGCGCACAATGGAAGCAAGATTCAAGAGGCAAGCCGGTTCAATTAAGAAGGCATGACCTCAAGCCCGTGGCTAGAGGATGGTTAGAGTTCATACAACGCTCAATCATTCCCACTAGCAACCGGTCCGAAGTTACCATAGACCGAGCCATCATGATTCATAGCATCATGATTGGAGAAGAAGTAGAAGTTCATGAGGTTATAGCTCAAGAACTCTACAAGGTGGCGGACAAGACCTCCACTTTGGCAAGGTTAGCCTTTCCTCATCTCATCTGTCACCTCTGTTATTCAGTTGGAGTTGACATAGAGGGAGATACCCCCATTGATGAGGACAAGCCCATCACCAAGAAAAGGATGGAGTACACAAGAGACCCCTCTCATCAAGAGATCCCTGAGATTCCTCAGGGGATGCACTTTCCTCCACAAAATTATTGGGAGCAAGTAAACACCTCCCTAGGAGAATTGAGTTCCAACATGGGACAACTAAGGGTGGAGCATCAAGAACACTCCATTCACCTCCATGAAATTAGAGAAGACCAAAGAATCATGAGGGAGGAGCAACAAAGACAAGGAAGAGACATTGAGGAGCTCAAGCACTCCATAGGATCTTCAAGAGCAAGAAAGAGCCGCCATCACTAAGGTGGACCCGTTCCTTGATTTCCTTATTCTTTATTCTTCTGTTTTTCGATTTTTATGCTTTATGTTATCCATGTTTGTGTCTTGTGATCATTAGTGTCTTAGTGTCTATGCCTTAAAGTTATGAATGTCCTATGAATCCATCACCTTTCTTGAATAAAAATGTGCTTAATTGAAAAGGAAAGAATTGCATGAATTCTGAATTTTATAATAGTTTAATTATTTTGATGTGGTGGCAACACTTTTGTTCTCTGAATGTATGCTTGAACAGTGCATATGTCTTTTGAATTTGTGGTTCATGAATGTTGGCTCTTGAAAGAATGATGAAAAAGGAGACATGTTACTGAGGATCTGAAAAATCATTAAAATGATTCTTGAAGCAAGAAAAAGCAGAAAAAAAAAAAGCAAACGAAAAAAAAAAGGAGAAAAAGAAGAAAGAAAAAGAAAGAAATAAAGTTGTGATCCAAGGCAATAAGAGTGTGCTTAAGAACCCTGGACACCTCTAATTGGGGACTTTAGCAAAGCTGAGTCACAATCTGAAAAGGTTCACCCAATTATGTGTCTGTGGCATGCATGTATCCGGTGGTAATACTGGAAGACAGAGTGCTTTGGGCCACGGCCAAGACTCAAGAAATAGCTATGTTCAAGAATCATCATACTTTACTAGGAGAATCACTAACACTATCTGGATTCTGAGTTCCTAAAGAAGCCAATCATTCTGAATTACAAGGGATAGAGTGAGATGCCAAAACTATTCAGAGGCAAAAAGATAAAAGCCCCGCTCATCTAATTAATACTGATCTTCATAGATGTTTTTGGAGTTCATTGCATATTCTCTTCTTTTTATCTTATTTGATCTTCAGTTGCTTGGGGACAAGCAACAATTTAAGTTTGGTGTTGTGATGAGCGGATAATTTGTATACTTTTTGGCATTGTTTTTAGCATGTTTTTGTTATGATTTAGTTAGTTTTTATTATATTTTTATTAGTTTTTAATTAAAATTCACTTTTCTGGACTTTACTATGAGTTTGTGTGTTTTTCTATGATTTCAGGTATTTTCTGGCTGAAATTGAGGGACCTGAGCAAAAATCTGATCCAGAGACTCAAAAGGACTGTAGATGCTGTTGGATTCTGACCTCCCTGCACTCGAAGTGGATTTTCTGGAGCTACCGAAGCCCAATTGGCGCGCTCTCAACGGCGTTGGAAAGTAGACATCCTGGGCTTTCCAGCAATATATAATAGTCCATACTTTGCCCAAGATTTGATGGCCTAAACCGGCGTTCAAAGTCACCTCAAGAAATTTCAGCGTTAAACGCCGGAACTGGCACCTAATTGGGAGTTAAACGCCCAAACTGGCACTAAAGCTGGCGTTTAACTCCAAGGAGAGTCTCTACACGAAATTTCTTCATTGCTCAGCCCAAACACACACCAAGTGGGCCCGAAAGTGGATTTTTATGTCATTTACTCATCTATGTACTAGTTTTCTATAAGTAGGACCTTTTACTATTGTATAGAGACATCAAGGACTTTGGTAGCCATCTTTGTTTTATGCTATCTTAGACCTTTGGGAGGCTTGCCATTCGGCCATGCCTAGACCTTGTTCTTATGTATTTTCAACGGTGGAGTTTCTACACACCATAGATTAAGGGTGTGGAGCTCTGCTGTACCTCGAGTATTAATGCAATTACTATTGTTCTTCCATTCAATTCCGCTTGTTCTTTGTCCAAGATATCACTTGTTCTTCAACATGATGAAGGTGATGATTGACGCCCATCACCATTCTCACCCATGAACAAGGTGACTGACAACCATTCTTGTTCTACAAGCATCTGAGGCTTAGTGAATATCTCTTGGATTCCTGATTGCACGATGCATGGTTGATCGCCTGACAACCGAGTGCTCGCCTGACAAACGAGCCAGCCATTCCGTGAGATCAGAGTCTTCGTGGTAAAGGCAGGACCTGATAGCAGCATTCAAGAGAATCCGGAAGGTCTAACCTTGTCTGTGGTATTCTGAGTAGGATTCAATGACTGAATGACTGTGACGTGCTTCAAACCCTGAGGGCGGGGCGTTAGTGACAGACGCAAAAGAATCACTGGATTCTATTCCGGCCTGATTGAGAACCGACAGATGAATTCCGCTATGCTGTGACGGAGCATATGCAATCGCTTTCACTGAGAGGATGGGAGGTAGCTGCTGACAACAGTGGAACCCTACACGAGCTTGCCATGGAAAGGAGTAAGAAGGATTGGATGAAGGCAGTAGGAAAGCAGAGAGACGGAAGGGAAGGCATCTTCATACACTTGTCTGAAGCTCTTACACCAATGATATACATAAGTATCACTATCTTTATCTTTTATATTATTTTCGTTCATCATCATATATATTTGAGTTTGCCTGACTAAGACTTACAAGATGACCATAGCTTGCTTCAATGCTAACAATCTCCGTGGGATCGACCCTTACTCACGTAAGGTATTACTTGGACGACCCAGTGCACTTGCTGGTTAGTTGTGCGAAGTTGTGTAATGCCATGGTATTGAGCTACCAAGTTTTTGGAGCCATTACCGGGGATTATGAGAGTTGTGAAAAATTATTGTTCACAATTTCGCGCACCAAGATGCTTCTCCCATAGAAGTCGGGAGTAGGTACAGTAAAGTCACCCAGCACCTTCCTTGCATTGTTGGCATTGTTGTTGTTTTCGGCTGCCATGGGTTCTTCTTCTTTGAAGATTTCTGTTAGGTTCTCTACTGAGAGTTGTGCCTTAGCTTCTCTTAGCTTTCGCTTCAAGGTCCTTTCAGGTTCAGGGTCAGCCTCAACAAGAATACTTTTGTCTTTGCTCCTGCTCATATGAAAGAGAAGAGAATAAGAAAATATGGAATCCTCTATGTCACAGTATAGAGATTCCTTGAGGTGTCAGAGGAAAAGAAAAATAGAAGGAAGAAGTAGAGAATTCGAACTTATCAAGAGAGATGGAGTTCGAATTGTTCATTGAGGAATAGTGTTAGTCCATAAATAGAAGGATGTGAGAAGAGGGGAAGAAATTTTCGAAAATTAAGTAAAAGATTTTAAAATCATTTTGAAAAATAGTAATTGATTTTCGAAAACTAAGAAATCAAGTGATTTTTTGAAAAAGATTTTGAAATTAGAAATCAAAAAGATATGATTGAAAACTATTTTGAAAAAGATGTGATTAAAAAGATATGGTTTTAAAAAGATGTGATTGAAAAGATATGATTTGAAAATCAATTTAAAAAGATTTGATTTTAAAAATTAATGACTTGGCTAACAAGAAAAGATATGATTCAAACATTAAACCTTTCTCAACAGAAAAGGCAACATACTTGAAATGTTGAATCAAATCATTAATTGATAGCAAGTATTTTTGAAAATGGAAAGAAATTGATTTTGAAAAAGATTTGATTGAAAAGATATGATTTGAAAAAGATTTGATTTTGAAAAACTTTGAAAACTTGAAAAAAAAATCTGCATTAAAACAAAATCTTCCCTCTTGTGCCATCCTGGCGTTAAACGCCCAGAATGGTGCACATTCTGGCGTTTAACGCCCAAAGCACTACCCTTTTGGGCGTTAAACGCCCAGCCAGGCACACTGGCTGGCGTTTAAACGCCAGATTTTCTTCCTCACTGGGCGTTTTGAACGCCCAGCTTTTGCTGTGTAATTCCTCTGCTGCATGTACTGAATCTTCAATTCCCTGTGTTATTAACTTGAAAATGGAACTAAGATCAAATAAACAATGCATGCAATACACCAAACTTAAAATGAGACACTAGACTTAAACAAGAAACATGAGAATATTTTTGGTTTTTATGATTTTGTATTTTTTTTGTGCTTTTTCGAAAATTATATAAAAAAAAGGAAAATAAAGGTTTCAGAATTCTTAATGAGAATTCCAGGAATCATGCAATGTTAGTCTAAAGCTTTAGTCTAAAGAAATTAGACATGGATAGCCAAGCTTTAGTAGGACATTGCATTCAAGAGCTAAATTGATGAGAATCAATCAGCTTTGGTGATGATAAGAACATCACCTTGAAACACTAGAATTCATTCTTAAGAACTCTGAAAAATACCTAATCTAAGCAACAAGATGAACCGTCAGTTGTCCATACTCGGAACAATCCCCGGCAACGGCGCCAAAAACTTGGTGCACAAAATTGTGATCACTACTTTTCACAACTCAAATAATCCCTAGTAATGGCCCCAAAGACTTGGTGCTCAATACCATGGCATAAACACAACTTCGCACAACTAACCAGCAAGTGCACTGGGTCGTCCAAGTAATAAACCTTACGCGAGTAAGGGTCGATCCCACGGAGATTGTTGGTATGAAGCAAGCTATGGTCACCTTGTAAATATCAGTCAGGCAGACTCAAATGGTTATGGATGATATATGAATAAAACATAAAGATAAAGATAGAGATACTTATGCAATTCATTGGTGAGAACTTCAGATAAGCGTATGAAGATGCTTTGTCCCTTTCGTCTCTCTGCTTTCCTACTGTCTTCATGCAACTCTTCTTACTCCTTTCCATGGCAAGCTGTATGTTGGGCATCACCGTTGTCAATGGCTACAGTCCCGTCCTCTCAGTGAAAATGTTCAACGCACCCTGTCACGGCACGGCTATTCAGCTGTCGGTTCTCGATCATGTCGGAATAGAATCCAGTGATACTTTTGCGTCTGTCACTAACGCCCCACAATCGCGAGTTTGAAGCTCGTCACAGTCATTCAATCATTGAATCCTACTCAGAATACCACAGACAAGGTTTAGACCTTCCGGATTCTCTTGAATGCCGCCATCAATTATAGCTTATACCACGAAGATTCCGGTTAAGGAAATCCAAGAGATATCCACCCAATCTAAGGTAGAACGGAGGTGATTGACAGTCACACGTTCATAGGTGAGAATGATGATGAGTGTCACGGATCATCACATTCATCAAGTTGAAGAACAAGTGATATCTTGGAACAAGAACAAGCTGAATTGCATAGAAGAACAATAGTAATTGCATTAATACTCGAGGTACGGCAGAGCTCCACACCTTAATCTATGGTGTGTAGAAACTCCACCGTTGAAAATACATAAGAACAAGGTCTAGGCATGGCCGTGAGGCCAGCCCCCAGTGATCAAAAGATTCAAAGATCTCGAGATGATCTAAGATCCCCAGATGTCAAATACAATAGTAAAAGGTCCTACTTATATGGAACTAGTAGCTTAAGAATTACAAAGATGAGTAAGTGACATAAAAATCCACTTCTAGGCCCACTTGGTGTGTGCTTGGGCTGAGCATTGAAGCATTTTCGTGTAGAGACTCTTCTTGGAGTTAAACGCCAGCTTTTGTGCCAGTTTGGGCGTTTAACTCCCATTCTTGTGCCAGTTCCGGCGTTTAACGCTGGGCATTCTTGAGCTGATTTGGAACGCCGGTTTGGGCCATCAAATCTCGGGCAAAGTATGGACTATTATACATTGTTGGAAAGCCCAGGATGTCTACTTTCCAACGCCATTGAGAGCGCACCAATTGGGCTTCTGTAGCTCCAAAAATTCCACTTCGAGTGCAGGGAGGTCAGAATCCAATAGCATCTGTAGTCCTTTAAGTCTCTAAATCAGATTTTTGCTCAGATCCCTCAATTTCAGCCAGAAAATACCTGAAATCACAGAAAAACACACAAACTCATAGTAAAGTCCAGAAAAGTAAATTTTAACTAAAAACTAATAAAAATATACTAAAAACTAACTAAATCTACTAAAAACATACTAAAAACAATGCCAAAAAGCGTACAAATTATCCGCTCATCATAGGTCTTTCTCGGCCTCTCATTGGCGTAGGGTTTCGTCCTCAAGTTGTTTTAACCGGTCTTGAAACGCATCCATAGCTCCCTCATTTGGGGAGTTCTTTTTGTTATTGATTTGAGAAGTATCTTTTGGTGTGGTATCCCCATTTTTGTGCGGCGTTCTTTCCTCTAAATCTGAGGTGTGGTCGTTGTCATGGTCGTCTGCCATGGTGATGGGATGACTTCAGGGTTCCCCGGCAACGGCGCCAATATTTTGAGGGTTACCTGAAACTGTAGGTCGATCTCGGACGAGATCTTCTGTGTGGGTCGGAGCTGTTGTGTCCGACTTGTTGGACTTGGTGATGGTGCTGATCCTTCGTCCCCTGAGCATGGGGGGTACCTGCAAGGGACTCCGATACTTAAGTTAGCAAGGGTATTAAGCAGGTATTGAGTAGAATCAGAGTATGAGTTATACCTGGGTGCTCTAGTGTATTTATAATGGTGTAGAGTGACCTTTTCATATAAGATAAGTTAGTTATCTTATCTTTATCTTTATCTTATCTTTCATGGGAACCGCCCTTATATCTATAGGCTTGGGCTGCCTTTTGGATTGGGGTCGTGTTCCTCTATTTGGGCCCTTTATTGGGCTTTCCTGTGACTTGGCTGAGCTCTTTGAGAAGAAGTCGGTTTGTCCTGACCTGAAGAGGTCGGTCGCTTTGTCTGTAGAACATTCCGTGTCGGACATCTCGACCCAGGGTATGAACGAAAAAACCTGATCAAGAAAAAACCTCATTCTTAATACCCAAAGCAAACTATTACTACGTCGTCATGCCATTCGGACTCAAAAACGCAGGAGCTACCTACCAAAGGTTAAGGAACAAAGTCTTCGCAGATCACATTGGAAAACTAATGGAGGTATACGTGGACAACATGTTAGTAAAGACACAACGTGAGGAATCAGTATTGTCCGACCTCGCCCAAGTATTCAATACCATAAGAAAGCATGGCATGCGACTCAACACTGCGAAATGCACCTTCGCAGTAGAAGCTGGCAAATTCCTAGGATTCATGCTCACACAAAGAGGAATCAAAACAAACCCGGACAAATGTCAGAACATACTCAACATGAAAAGCTCGACCTGTGTCAAAGAAGTGCAACAACTCAACGGGCGACTGGCAGCTTTGTCCAGATTTCTAGCTGGATCAGCCATAAGATCTCTCCTCTTATACGCTACACTTATGAAGGGAAAGAAGTTCGAATGGACATCAGAGTGTGAACTAGCTTTCCAGGATTTCAAAAGATTCCTGGGACAACCACCCGTTCTTACTCGACCTCGGGAAGGAGAAGCACTTATATTATACCTAGCAGTAGAAAGTCGAGCAGTAGCCTCAGCATTATTTCGAGAAGACGAAAGTGGACAGCAACCTATATACTTGATCAACAAAGTGCTACAATGGTCTAAACTGATCTATCAAAAGATAGAGAAGTTCGCCTACGCTCTCAAATTAACCTCTTCACTTCGTCCATACTTCCAGGCTCACACCATCAAGGTTCGGACCAATCAGCCCATAAAAGGCATTCTGCAAAAAATAGATTTAGCAGGAAGAATCCTACAGTGGGCAGTCGAGTTGTCCAAATTCGACCTCCAGTACGAAGCTCGGACCGTGATCAAATCATAGTATCTGGCCGACCTCATTGCAGAATACACTGACACCCTGAAAATCCCTACAAAGTGGAATCTTTACGTGGACGGCTCTTCCAATAAAACCAGGAGCGGAGCAGGAGCAATAATAGAAAGTAATCAGGGAACCCAAATCGAACTCTCACTAAATTTTGAATTCCCTACTTCCAATAATCAGGCTGAGTATGAGGCACTATTGGCTGGTTTAAAACTGGCTAAAGAAGTCAGAGCCTAGAAACTTGTCATCTTTAGCGACTCACAGGTTGTCACCTCGCAAATAGCAGGGACCTACCAAGCCAAGGATCTGGCTATGAAAAAATACCAAGACAAAACTAGGGAATAACTCGGGCAATTCCAGGAATATGATATCCAACATATACCTCAGGAACAAAATGCTCAAGCTGACACTCTCAAAATTAGCCAGCACCAAACCAGGGGGCAATAATAGGAGCCTCATCCAGGAAGTCCTGCAGAACCCGTCAATCTCAAAAGAAGAAAAAATCTTAGCCATATTAGGCCAAGATCAAGGATGGATGACTCCCACAGTTAACTACATCAAATCAGAGATACTCTCTACAGATAAGTAGGAAGCAAAGAGGTTAAAACGAGAGGAACAGTATTACACTATCGTAAACAACATTCTATACAAGAGAGGAATTTCGACACCTCTACTAAAATGTGTACCGATGGTGCACGAAATTGCAATCACACTTTTGCAATCCTGCACAACTAACCAGCAAGTGCACTGGGTCGTCCAAGTAATACCTTGCGTGAGCAAGGGTCGATCCCACGGAGATTGTCGGCTTGAAGCAAGCTATGGTTATCTTGTAAATCTTAGTCAGGATATCAGAAATTATCAGGATTGATTGTGAAAAGCAAAAGAACATGAAATAAGTACTTGTTCTGCAGTAATGGAGAATAGGTTGAGGCTTTGGAGATGCTCCATCTTCTGAATCTCTGCTTTCCTACTGTCTCCTTCATCAAACACGCAAGGCTCCTTCCATGGCAAGCTGTATGTAGGGTTTCACCGTTGTCAGTGGCTACCTCCCATCTTCTCAGTGAAAATGTTCCTATGCTCTGTCACAGCATGGCTAATCATCTGTCGGTTCTCGTTCAGGCCGGAATAGAATCCATTGATTCTTTTGCGTCTGTCACTAACGCCCCGCCTGCTAGGAGTTTGAAGCACGTCACAGTCATTCAATCATTGAATCTACTCAGAATACCACAGACAAGGTTTAGACCTTCCAGATTCTCTTGAATGCCGCCATCAGTTCTAGCTTATACCACGAAGATTCCGGTTAAAGAATCCAAGAGATATCTACTTAATCTAAGATAGAACGGAGGTGGTTGTCAGGCACACGTTCATAGTTGAGAATGATGATGAGTGTCACGGATCATCACATTCATCCGGGTTAAGAGCAAGTGATATCTTGGAATGGAAGCAAGCATGATTGAATGAGAAACAGTAGTAATTGCATTAATCCATCAAGACACAGCAGAGCTCCTCACCCCCAACCATGGGTTTAGAGACTCATGCCGTGGAAGGTACAAAGAAACGTGTAAAGTGTCATGAGGTACTGATACAATGTCAAAAGATCCTATTAATAGTAAACTAGTAACCTAGGGTATACAGGAATGAGTAAATGACGTAAAAATCCACTTCTGGGTCCACTTGGTGTGTGCTTGGGCTGAGCAATGAAGCATTTTCGTGTAGAGACCCTTTCTGGAGTTAAACGCCAGCTTTCATGCCAGTTTGGGCGTTTAACTCCAAGTTTTATGCCAGTTCCGGCGTTTAACGCTGGAATTTCTGAGGCCGAATTGCTACTCCGGTTTGGACCATCAAATCTTGGGCAAAGTATGGACTATCATATATTGCTGGAAAGCCCAGGATGTCTACTTTCCAATGCCGTTGAGAGCGTGCCAATTGGGCTTCTGTAGCTCCAGAAAATCCACTTCGAGTGCAGGGAGGTCAGAATCCAACAGCATCTGCAGTCCATTTCAGTCTCTGAATCAGATTTTTGCTCAGAACCCTCAATTTCAGCCAGAAAATACCTGAAATCACAGAAAAACACACAAACTCATAGTAAAGTCCAGAAAAGTGAATTTTAATTAAAAACTAATAAAATTATACTAAAAACTAGCTAAAAGATACTAAAAACATACTAAAAACAATGCCAAAAAGTGTACAAATTATCCGCTCATCACAACACCAAACTTAAATTGTTGCTTGTCTCCAAGCAACTGAAAATCAAAATAGAATAAAAAGAAGAGAATATACTATAGACTCCAAAATATCAAAGAAACATAGTTCCAATTAGATGAGCGGGACTAGTAGCTTTTTGCCTCCGAACAGTTTTGGCATCTCACTCTATCCTTTGAAGTTCAGAATGATTGGCATCTATGAGAACTCAGAACTCAGATAGTGTTATTGATTCTCCTAGTTAAGTATAATGATTCTTGAACATAGCTAGTGTATGAGTCTTGGCTGTGGCCCCAAGTACTCTGTCTTCCAGTATTACCACCGGATACATACATGCCACAGACACATAATTGGGTGAACCTTTTTAGATTGTGACTCAGCTTTGCTAGAGTCCCCAATTAGAGGTGTCCAGGGTTCTTAAGCACACTCTTTTTGCCTTGGTTAACAACTTTATTTCTTTCTTTTTCTTTTTCTTCTCTTTTTTTTGAAATTTTTTTTTTGTATCCACTGCTTTTTCTTGCTTCAAGAATCAATTTGATGATTTTTCAGATTCTCAATAACAGTTCTCTTTCTCCTCATTCTTTCAATAGCCAACAATTTTAACATTCTCAAAACAACAAATTCAAAAGACATATGCACTGTTCAAGCATTCATTCAGAAAACAAAAAGTATTGTCACCACATCAAACTAATTCAACTAGTTTCAGAGATAAATTCGAAATCCTGTACTTCTTGTTCTTTTGTGATTAAAGCATTTTTCATTTAAGAGAGGTGATGGATTCATAGGACATTCATATCTTCAAGGCATGAACTTTAAATTTTATTAATTATGAATTAAGAACAAGACTCAAAAATAGATATAGGATTAGACTAAAAAAAAAAAAAAAAAAAAACGCAAAAATAGGCTCCTAATGATAGAGGTTTTCACAGAGTTAGGACTCAACAACCTTGATTCTGAGAAGTGGATGCTCCCTCAGCTTGAGAGGAGAGCTTTTGGCGTTTCATCTCTTGGAGTTCACGCCCCTGCTTCTCTTGTTCCTTCAGCAATTTGCAGAGCATGCAGTTCTGATTCTGCTGTTCTTCCTTCAATTGCTTCATAGTTTCTTGCAACTTTGTAATAGATGCTTCTAGGCTGGCCCAGTAGTCAATTCTTGGGAATTCAGGGAGGAATTCCTGCGCCCTCCTCTTGATAGAGTTGTCTTGCACTTGTCCTTCCATTGACTTCTTGGTGATTGGATGTTCAATGGGTATGAATTCATCTACTCCCATCCTCACCCCAGCCTCTTTACAGAGCAAGGAGATCAAGCTTGGGTAAGCCAATTTGGCTTCAGTGGAATTCTTATTTGCAATTGTGTAGATCTCACAGGCAACCACATGATGGACCTCCACTTCTTTCCCAAGCAATATGCAATGAATCATCACTGCTCTCTTGATGGTGACCTCAGAACAGTTGCTAGTGGGCAGAATGGAACGCCCAATAAAGTCTAGCCAACCTCTTGCAATTGGTTTGAGGTCTCCCCTCTTGAGTTGGTTTGGGACACCCTTAGAATTGGTTATCCACTTAGTTCCAGGGAGGCATATGTCCTCTAGAACTTGATCCAACCCTTTATCTGCTCTCACCATTCTCCTACTAAAGGAGTCAGGATCATCTTGCAGTTGAGGCAACTTGAAGATTTCTCTTATTTTGTCCAGATGGAAGTACATAACTTTCCCTCTGACCATGGTTCTATAGGTATGGTAAGCAGTTCCAGTCATTCTCTGCTTATCTGTTAGCCACAGATTTGAGTAGAATTCCTGAACCATGTTCCTTCCAACCTTTATTTCAGGATTGGTTAGAACTTCCCATCCTCTGTTTCGAATTTGCTCTTGGATCCCCGGATATTCATCTTCTTTCAGATCAAATTTAACTTCCGGGATCACTGACCTCAGACCCATTATTTTGTGATAATGGTCTTCATGTTCTTTGGTTAAGAACTTCTCTTGATTCCAAAGATTCTTTGGATTAGTCTCTTTCTTTCCTCTTAAATTGGTTTGTTTTCCCTTAGGAGCCATGATCTTGATGAATCTTGGCTTAGTGATCACGGAAAAGCACACCAAACTTAGAGGTTTGCTTGTCCTCAAGCAAAAGAAAGAAAAGAAGAGAGAGGGAGGAAGAGGAAATTCGAATGGTGTGGTGGAGAGAGGGAGCCAAACGTGTATTTATAAGGTGAGGAGGGGAGTTTTCAAAAAAGAGAGAAATTTGAAAGGAGATTTGAGAAGATATGGAAAGAAATTGAGAAAAGGGTGAAATTTTTCAAAATTTGGGAATGATTTGAGAGATTTGAGGAGTGATTTTAGATTTTTGAAAATTTGAAAGTGAATGATGAATGGTTGAAGTGTGATTTTGTAGAAAAGTATGGGTAAGAAAAGGAAAGTTTGAAAAAATCTGATTTGAAAACAAAATTGTGGTCCCCCCACCTTTCTGGCGTTAAACGCCCAGAATGGCACCCATTCTGGCGTTTAACGCCCAATTGATGCCCCTTTTGGGCGTTTAACGCCCAGCCAGGTGCCCAGGCTGGCGTTAAACGCCAGAAATCCTTTATCACTGGGCGTTTTTCTGAACGCCCAGGATGCTGCACACCTGGCGTTAAACGCCCAGAATGGTGCCCATTCTGGCGTTTAACGCCCAAAATGGCACCATTCCTGGCGTTAAACGCCCAGAATGATACCCATTCTGGCGTTTAACGCCCAAAATGCCCCTTACTGGCGTTTTTTCGCCAGTAAGCTCTTTTTCTCTGCTTTTTTGAGCTGAATCCTTCTGTAACTCTGTGAATTCCTTCATTTTTGATGCTTGCCTCTGTAAGAACTAATCATATAACCTCCTAATGACGGGGTTGCCTCCCAGCAAGCGCTTCTTTACTGTCTTTAGCTGGACTTTTACTAAGAATCACTCAAGCCTCAGTTTTGAGCATCCCTGCTCAAAGTTGCCTTCAAGATAATGCTTGATTCTCTGTCCATTAACAATGAACTTTTTGTCAGAATCAATATCCTGAAGCTCAACATATCCATATGGTGACACTCCTGTAATCACATACGGACCCCTCCACCGGGATTTGAGTTTTCCTGGAAACAGTCTGAGCCTAGAGTTGAAGAGCAGAACTTTTTGTCCTGGCTCAAAGACTCTGGTTGACAACTTCTTGTCATGCCATTTCTTTGCCTTTTCCTTATAAATTTTTGCATTTTCAAAGGCATTGAGTCTGAACTCCTCTAGCTCATTTAGCTGAAGCAGTCTCTTTTCACCAGCTAACTGTGCATCCATGTTTAGGAATCTGGTTGCCCAGTAGGCTTTATGTTCCAGTTCCATGGGCAAATGACAGGCCTTCCCATACACCAGTTGGTATGGAGAGGTTCCGATAGGAGTCTTGAATGCTGTTCTGTATGCCCACAGAGCATCATCCAAGCTCTTTGCCCAATCCTTTCTTCGGGCTATCACAGTCCGTTCTAGGATTCTTTTTAGCTCTCTGTTAGAGACTTCAGCTTGCCCATTTGTCTGTGGATGATACGGAGTTGCCACTTTATGGCTAATTCCATATCTGACCATAGCAGAGTATAGCTGTTTATTGCAGAAATGAGTGCCCCCATCACTGATTAGTACTCTGGGAACACCAAACCTGCTGAAGATGTGTTTCTGGAGGAATTTTAGCACGGTCTTGGTATCATTAGTGGGTGTAGCAATTGCTTCTACCCACTTAGATACATAGTCCACTGCCACCAGAATGTAAGTGTTTGAGTATGATGGTGGGAATGACCCCATGAAGTCAATTCCCCATACATCAAACAACTCTATCTCTAATATCCCTTGTTGAGGCATGGCATATCTGTGAGGCAGGTTACCAGCTCTTTGGCAACTGTCACAGTTACGCACAAACTCTCGGGAATCTTTATAGAGAGTAGGCCAGTAGAAGCCACACTGGAGGACTTTAGTGGCTGTTCGCTCACTTCCAAAATGTCCTCCATACTGTGATCCATGGCAATGCCATAGGATCCTTTGTGCTTCTTCTCTGGGTACACATCTGCGGATCACTCCGTCAGCACATCTCTTAAAGAGATATGGTTCATCCCAGAGGTAGTACTTGGCATCTGAAATTAATTTCTTTATTTGCACACTGCTGTACTCCTTGGGAATGAACCTCACAGCTTTATAATTTGCAATATCTGCAAACCATGGAGCTTCCTGAATGGCGAAGAGTTGCTCATCTGGGAAAGTCTCAGAGATCTTAGTAGAAGGGAGGGACGCCCCAGCTACTGGTTCTATTCGGGACAGATGATCAGCCACTTGGTTCTCTGTCCCTTTTCTGTCTCTTATTTCTATATCAAACTCTTGCAGAAGCAACACCCATCTTATTAGCCTGGGTTTTGAATCCTGCTTTGTGAGTAAGTATTTAAGAGCAGCATGGTCAGTGTACACAACCACTTTGGATCCCACTAGATAGGATCTAAACTTGTCAATGGCATAAACCATTGCAAGTAATTCTTTTTCTGTGGTTGTGTAGTTCTTCTGTGCGTCATTTAGAACACGGCTGGCATAATAAATGACGTGCAGAAGCTTGTTATGCCTTTGTCCCAACACTGCACCAATGGCATGGTCACTGGCATCACACATTAATTCAAATGGCAATGTCCAATCTGGTGCAGAGATGACTGGTGCTGTGACCAGCTTAGCTTTCAGGGTCTCAAATGCCTGCAGACACTGTGTGTCAAACACAAATGGTGTGTCAGCAGCTAGCAGGTAACTCAAAGGTTTTGCAATTTTCGAAAAATCCTTTATAAACCTTCTATAGAATCCTGCATGCCTCAGAAAGCTTCTGATTGCCTTCACATTGGCAGGTGGTGGTAATTTTTCAATTACCTCTACCTTTGCCTTATCCACCTCTATCCCCCTGCTTGAAATTTTGTGCCCAAGGACAATTCCTTCAGTCACCATGAAGTGACATTTCTCCCAGTTTAAAACCAGGTTAGTCTCTTGGCACCTTTTCAGGACAAGTGATAGGTGGTTAAGACAGGAGCTGAATGAGTCTCCATATACTGAGAAGTCATCCATGAAGACGTCCAGAAATTTCTCTACCATATCTGAGAAGATAGAGAGCATGCACCTCTGAAAGGTTGCAGGTGCATTGCACAGACCAAAAGGCATCCTTCTGTAGGCAAACACGCCAGAAGGGCAAGTAAATGTTGTTTTCTCTTGGTCCTGAGGATCTACTGCAATTTGGTTGTAGCCTGAATAGCCATCCAAAAAGCAGTAATAATCATGGCCAGCTAGTCTTTCTAGCATTTGGTCTATGAATGGTAAAGGAAAATGATCCTTTCTGGTGGCTGTATTGAGCCTTCTATAGTCAATACACATACGCCACCCTGTGACTGTTCTTGTAGGAACTAGTTCATTTTTTTCATTATAGACCACCGTCATGCCTCCCTTTTTGGGGACAACTTGGACAGGGCTCACCCAGGGGCTATCAGAAATAGGATAAATAATCCCAGCCTCTAGTAATTTAGTGACCTCTTTCTGCACCATCTCCTTCATGGCTGGATTTAGCCTCCTCTGTGGTTGGACCACTGGTTTGGCATTATCCTCCAACAGGATCTTGTGCATGCATCTAGCTGGGCTAATGCCCTTAAGATCACTTATGGACCACCCAAGAGCTGTCTTGTGTGTCCTTAGCACTTGAATCAGTGCTTCCTCTTCCTGTGGATTCAAAGCAGAGCTTATAATCACTGGAAAAGTGTCACCCTCTCCCAGAAATGCATATTTCAGAGATGGTGGTAGAGGTTTGAGTTCAGGTTTGGGAGGTTTATCCTCCTCCTGAGGAATTTTCGAAAATTCCTTTATTTCCTCTGGTTCTTCTTGATCAGGTTGGGCATCCTTGAAGATGTCCTCAAGCTCTGATTCTAGGCTTTCAGTCATATTGATCTCTTCTACCAGAGAGTCAATAATGTCAGCGCCCATGCAGTCATCTGGTGTGTCTGGATGCTGCATAGCTTTCACAGCATTCAACTTGAACTCATCCTCATTGACTCTTAGGGTTACTTCCCCTTTCTGTACATCAATGAGAGTTCGTCCAGTTGCTAGGAAAGGTCTTCCTAGAATGAGAGTTGCACTCTTGTGTTCCTCCATTTCCAGCACCACAAAGTCAGTTGGAAAGGCAAATGGCCCAACCTTGACAATCATATCCTCTATTATGCCTGATGGGTGTTTAATGGAGCCATCAGCAAGTTGGAGGCATATCCTGGTTGGTTTGACTTCTCCAGCCAACCCAAGCTTTCTGATAGTGGATGCAGGTATTAGATTGATGCTTGCTCCAAGGTCACATAGGGCTGTCTTGGTGCAAGCACCCTCTAATGTGCATGGTATCATAAAGCTTCCAGGATCTTGAAGCTTTTCTGGTAAGCTTTTCAGAATGACTGCACTGCATTCTTCAGTGAGAAACACTTTTTCAGTTTCTCTCCAATCCTTCTTATGACTTAAGATCTCTTTCATGAACTTAGCATAAGAAGGTATTTGCTCAAGTGCCTCTGCAAACGGAATCTTTATTTCAAGAGTCCTTAGATAGTCTGCAAAGCGGGAAAATTGCTTATCCTGTTCCGCTTTGCGGAGTTTCTGAGGATAAGGCATCTTGGCTTGATATTCTTCAACCTTAGATGCTGCAGGTTTATTCCTTACAGGAGTGGTTGAAGAAGCCTTGTTAGAGGGATAATTATCAGCACTCTCAGGTGTCTGATCCTCCCTTGGCGTTTGAACGCCAGGATTGGGTGGAAAATGGGCGTTTAACGCCAGCTTTTCCCCCTTTTCTGGCGTTTGAACGCCAGAACTGGGCAAGGAATGGGCGTTTAACGCCAGCTTTCCTTCCCTTTCTGGCGTTTGAACGCCAATAACATTCCTCTCTGGGCTCTTATTGTCCTCAGAGGGATTTTGAACAGTGGTTTGGTTATCCTCTGTCATTTGTTCCTTGTTTGACTTTTTTCTCTTTTGAGCAGTGGTATTCAGTGTCTTCCCACTCCTTAGTTGAACTGCTTGACATTCCTCTGTTATCTGTTTAGATATTTGCTGTTTTGCTTGTTTCAACTGCAGTTCTATGTTCTTGTTAGCAACTTTAGTATCATGGAGCATTTCTTTAAATTCTGCTAACTGTTCTGTCATCAGGAGCAATTGTTGATTAAGCTCATTCATCTGTTCTTGAGGACTAGGATCAGTGACTACTGTCCTGACTTCCTCTTTTGGAGAGAACTCATTGCTAGAGTACAAATATTGGTTTCTAGCAACAGTGTCTATAAGCTCTTGAGCTTCTTCAATTGTCTTCCTCATGTGTATAGATCCACCAGCTGAGTGGTCTAAAGACATCTGAGCTTTTTCTGTAAGCCCATAGTAGAAGATGTCTAACTGTACCCACTCTGAAAACATTTCAGAGGGGCATTTTCTAAGCATACCTCTATACCTCTCCCAGGCATTATAAAGGGATTCATTATCCTCTTGTTTAAAGCCTTGGATGTCCAGCCTTAGCTGTGTCATCCTCTTTGGAGGGTAAAAATGATTCAGGAATTTGTCTGATAACTGTTTCCAAGTCTTTTATGCTTGCTGTAGGTTGGTTATTCAATCACCTTTTTGCTTGATCTTTTACAGCAAATGGAAACAGTAATAGTCTGTAGACATCCTGATCTACCTCTTTATCATGTACTGTGTCAGCAATTTGTAAGAACTGTGCCAGAAACTCAGTAGGTTCTTCCTGTGGAAGACCGAAATACTGGCAATTTTGCTGCACTATGATAATGAGTTGAGGATTTAGCTCAAAGCTGCTTGCTTTGATGGGAGGTGTACAGATGCTACTCCCATATGCAGCTGTAATGGGGTTAGCATATGACCCCAGAGTCCTTTTGGACTGATTAATCCCACTTAAGTCCATAATGGACAAAAGGGAAATGATAATGGTTGCAAAGAGATAAATTTTGTTTTTTTTTTTGTTTTTTTTTTTGAATTAAACGAAAAAAAATTAAAATAAAATAAAAGGAAATTAAGATAAAAATTCGAAAATCAAAAAGAAAATAAGATCAAAGCAAATTGAGAACTGAATCAATTAGTTATTTAAAAAGATTTTGAAAACAGCAATTAAAAAGATATGATTGAAAAATTTGTATGAAAAAGATTTGATTTTTGAAAAGAGGAAAGAGAAAAACACAAAAAGACACCAGACTTAAAATTTTTAGAAAATCAAGCACTAATTTTTCGAAAATTTTGAAAGGAAAAACACAAAGAGGACACCAAACATAGAACTTTTATGAATCAAAAAGGGACTAAGAACATGCAAAATCGAAAATTAAAAGAAAAACAAAGGCATGCAATTGACACTAAACTTAAAATATGAAACTAGACTCAACTAAAAGACTCTAAACCAACAAAAATAAAACAGTCCTAATCTAAGCAACAAGATAAGCCGTCAGTTGTCCAAACTCGAACAATCCCCGGCAACGGCGCCAAAAACTTGGTGCACGAAATTGCAATCACACTTTTGCAATCCCGCACAACTAACCAGCAAGTGCACTGGGTCATCCAAGTAATACCTTGCGTGAGCAAGGGTCGATCCCACGGAGATTGTCGGCTTGAAGCAAGCTATGGTTATCTTGTAAATCTTAGTCAGGATATCAGAAATTATCAGGATTGATTGTGAAAAGCAAAAGAACATGAAATAAGTACTTGTTCTGCAGTAATGGAGAATAGGTTGAGGCTTTGGAGATGCTCCATCTTCTGAATCTCTGCTTTCCTACTGTCTCCTTCATCAAACACGCAAGGCTCCTTCCATGGCAAGCTGTATGTAGGGTTTCACCGTTGTCAGTGGCTACCTCCCATCCTCTCAGTGAAAATGTTCCTATGCTCTGTCACAGCATGGCTAATCATCTGTCGGTTCTCGTTCAGGCCGGAATAGAATCCATTGATTCTTTTGCGTCTGTCACTAACGCCCCGCCTGCTAGGAGTTTGAAGCACGTCACAGTCATTCAATCATTGAATCCTACTCAGAATACCACAGACAAGGTTTAGACCTTCCAGATTCTCTTGAATGCCGCCATCAGTTCTAGCTTATACCACGAAGATTCCGGTTAAAGAATCCAAGAGATATCTACTTAATCTAAGATAGAACGGAGGTGGTTGTCAGGCACACGTTCATAGTTGAGAATGATGATGAGTGTCACGGATCATCACATTCATCCGGGTTAAGAGCAAGTGATATCTTGGAATGGAAGCAAGCATGATTGAATGAGAAACAGTAGTAATTGCATTAATCCATCAAGACACAGCAGAGCTCCTCACCCCCAACCATGGGGTTTAGAGACTCATGCCGTAGAAGGTACACAAAGAAACGTGTAAAGTGTCATGAGGTACTGATACAATGTCAAAAGATCCTATTAATAGTAAACTAGTAACCTAGGGTATACAGGAATGAGTAAATGACGTAAAAATCCACTTCTGGGTCCACTTGGTGTGTGCTTGGGCTGAGCAATGAAGCATTTTCGTGTAGAGACCCTTTCTGGAGTTAAACGCCAGCTTTCATGCCAGTTTGGGCGTTTAACTCCAAGTTTTATGCCAGTTCCGGCGTTTAACGCTGGAATTTCTGAGGCCGAATTGCTACTCCGGTTTGGGCCATCAAATCTTGGGCAAAGTATGGACTATCATATATTGCTGGAAAGCCCAGGATGTCTACTTTCCAATGCCGTTGAGAGCGCCCCAATTAGGCTTCTGTAGCTCCAGAAAATCCACTTCGAGTGCAGGGAGGTCAGAATCCAACAGCATCTGCAGTCCATTTCAGTCTCTGAATCAGATTTTTGCTCAGAACCCTCAATTTCAGCCAGAAAATACCTGAAATCACAGAAAAACACACAAACTCATAGTAAAGTCCAGAAAAGTAAATTTTAATTAAAAACTAATAAAATTATACTAAAAACTAGCTAAAAGATACTAAAAACATACTAAAAACAATGCCAAAAAGTGTACAAATTATCCGCTCATCAACCGACCTCTAACACAAAAGAGGTATTGGAACAGATACACTGTGGCACCTACGGGAACCATCTCGGAGCACGAGCCCTTGCTAAAAAAGTACTCCAAGCCGGATTCTTTTGGCCGACTTTGCAAAATGAAGCTACCGAGTATGTTAAGACGTGTCCACCATGTCAGAATCATGCCAACTTCCATGTCGCCCACCAGAGGAGCTCATCAGCGTAACATCACCTTGGCCATTTACAAAGTGGGGACTCGACCTTCTCGGGCCCTTCCCCTAAGGGTCAGGACAGGTTAAGTTCCTCATTGTAGGGGCAGATTATTTCACAAAATGGATAGAGGCAAAGCCTTTAGCCAATGCCACAGCCCAAAGAAGTCGGAAATTCCTATACAGGAACATTATCATGAGGTTTGGGGTACCTTACTCTATCACCACAGACAATGGCACTTGGTTCACAGACGCAGACTTTAGAAAATTGGTAGCTGACTTGAAGATAAAGCACCAATTCACATCCATGGAACACCCGCAGGCTAATGGACATGTAGAAGCTGCCAATAAAGTCATACTAGCCGGGTTAAAATGGAGGCTGTAGGACGCAAAGGGAGCCTGGGCCGAAGAACTCCCACAAGTCCTATGGGCATATCGGATAACTCCACATTCCACCACAAAGGAATTACCCTTTCTGTTGGCCTATGGAATGGAGGCAATGATACCAGTAGAAGTTGAAGAAGGATCTCCCATAATGATCCTCTACAGCGAAGAAGCTAACTCCAGACTCCAAAGGGAAGAACTCGACCTACTCTCAGAAGTCTGAGAAAGGGCTCGGATCCGAGAGAAAGCACTAAAACGCCGCATGGCCCTAAGATATAACCAAAAGGTAGTGCAGCGAAGCTTCGCCAACAACGACCTCATCCTAATCCGAAATGATATCGGAACAAATCGACCCGAATAGGGAAAGCCAATAGCTAATTGGAAAGGGCCCTACCGAATCATAGAAGTACTGGGAAAAGGTTACTACAAAGTGTCCAAACTCGAGGGCCGAGAGCTACCGAGATCATGGCACGCCTGCAACGTAAGAAGGTATTATAGTTAAAAGGTAATAAAAGATCTTAGGACAAAGGTGCACTCTTTTTCCTAAAAAGGGTTTTTTAATAAGGCACCAAGCCAAGATCTACGAAATTACCTAAGGTAAGCATCCACGTGTATATATTTTGCATATTTTCTATTTTTTAATAAAGTTTTTTAGATTTCCTACAAAATCCCTTTATCAAGATGAATTATTCTGAAAAATGCAAAATTCATCACCCGATTATGAAGCTACAGATCGGCAAAAGTGAAAACCAAATTCACTGCCCGACGAGATCGACAAAGAATGAAAACCAAATTCATCAAAGATCGACCAAGCGAGGATCAAACTCTACAAAATTGGCAAAGATGAAAAGCGATAAAAGCATAATAATGCAAGAAGTTATAAAAAGCAATCCATGAATAGAGGCCTGACGAGGTCTGAAACAAAAATGGATTGCTCAGAAATAACTTGGAATGGACCGACACAAAAGAGGTCGGACTAGATCAAAGCAACAAAAAGTTATAAAAAGTAATCCCTAAAAAGAGGCCTGGCCAGCCCTAAAATGCGGATTACTAGAAATAACTTCCAAAGGGACCGACATAAAGAAGTCCGACTAAAGCTACAAAAAGTTATAAAAAGTAATCCGTAAAAAGAGACCTGATAAGGTCCAAATAAAATATATTACTAGAAATAACTTCGAAGGGACTGACACGACGAAGTCGACCCAAAAAGCTACGAAAGTTATACAAAGTAATCCATAAAAAAGAGACCAGACAAGGTCCAAATAGAAATGGATTACTCAAAATAACTTGGGGCAGACCGACATGAAGAAGTTTACCCAAGGTGACCAAAAGTGACTGAGTTATAAAAAGTAAACCCAAGGGGTTACTAGAAATAACTCAAGAAAAGATCAACTAAGAGAATCAATCAACAAAAGGCGCGCGTCAAAAGGGAGACAACTTGACCCGAAAGACTACGACCTCGCCGAAATCAATTTACAAAGTATTCTATCAAAGAATACTCAAACAAATAACTAAGCCTTAAAAGGGACACTTCAACTAAGGTAGGAAATAAACAAAGCACAAAGGCAATCAAAAGAGGTCAAGCAATAAACACTCTGGAGATGCCCGGAAAGTACTAAAAGAAAGCTGCAGGCAAGCATATTACAAAGAAACAATGCAGTTACAATAAAACAAGACTCAAGAGGCCGCTTGAAGCCGACCCCAAGAGCAAGAGAAACTATTTTTTTTTTCAAAACAAAGTTGCTAAAATAGCAACTACAGTATCCAAAGTCAAAGATCACAAACTCACAAAAATAAAGAGTTCAAGCCCACAAAAGACGAGGCTATACACAATAAATAAAAGAGAAATTATAGAGGATCCAAAGACTTCCCAGTAGCAGCATCTTGGGGAGAAGGAGGGCGAGTCAGAAGAGGAACTGCATCCACTGTCCCATCATCCCGATTCAAAATATGGATGTCTAGATCAGATTCCAGCTGACTGGTTTCAACGGCTGGAGTTGAGGAAGGCAGGACAACAGAGGCTTTGGCAGAAGTAACTGGAGGAGGGACGACATCATCATCATCATCGGGGTCATCAGGAACAATCTTACCATCCTTTACAATGTTGTCCAAACTAAAAAGGGTAACGTCGAGCTCAGTGGTGCACGAAATTATTATCACTAGGCATGGCTCCAAAAACTTGGTGCACAATACCATGATTTACACGTCTCTTCACAACTTCCCACAGCTGACCAGCAAGTGCACAGGGTCGTCCAAGTAATACCTTACGTGAGTAAGGGTCGATTCCACGGAGATTGTCGGCTTGGAGCAAGCTATGGTCATCTTGTAAATCTCAGTCAGGCGGATTCAAATGGTTATGAAGCTTTGATAATTAAAATATAAATAAAACATAAAATAAAGATAGAGATACTTATGTAATTCATTGGTGGGAATTTCAGATAAGCGTATGGAAATGCGTTATTCCTTCTGAATCTCTGCTTTCCTACTGTCTTCATTTAATCATTCATACTCCTTTCCATGGCAAGCTGTATGTTCGGGCTTCACCGTTGTCAATGGCTACCTTCCGTCCTCTCAGTGAAAATGGTCCAACTATGGGATACATAGGGCTAATCATCTGTCGGTTCTCACTTGTGTTGGAATAGGATCCTGTGATCCTTTTGCGTTTGTCACTACGCCCAACAGTCATGAGTTTGAAGCTCGTCACAATCATCCCATCATAGATCCTACTCGGAATACCACAGACAAGGTTTAGACTTTCCGGATCTCAAGAATGATGCCAATTGATTCTAGCTTATACCACGAAGACTCTGATCTCACGGAATGGAAGGCTCTATTGTCAGGAGAGGCAACCATGCGTCGTGAACCAGGAATCCAAGAGATATACATTCAAGCTTGTTTTCATGTAGAACGGAAGTGGTTGTCAGACACGCGTTCATAAGTGAGAATGGTGATGAGTGTCACTTGCTCATCACATCCATCATGTTATTGTGTGCGAATGAATGTCTTGGAATAAAAATAGGCTTGAATTGAATAGAAGAACAATAGTACTTTGCATTAATACTCGAGGAACAGCAGATCTCCACACCTTAATCTATGAGGTGTAGAAACTCCACCGTTGAAAATACACAAGTGATGAAGGTCCAGGCATAACCGAATGGCCAACCCCTATAAAAGTCTAAGATAGCATAAAACTGATCAAAGATCGATCTAAGGATGATCCAGAGATGAAAATACAATAGTAAAAGGTCCTATTTATAATAGACTAGTTATTAGGGTTTACAGAAATAAGTAAATGATGCAGAAATCCACTTCTGGGCCCACTTGGTGTGTGCTTTGGCTGAGCATTGTAGCTTTCATGTGTAGAGACTTTTCTTGGAGTTAAACGTCAGCTTTTACGCCAGTTTGGGCATTTAACTCCAGCTTCTATCCTGTTTTTGGCGTTTAACGCCATAATAGGGCAGGAAGTTGGCGTTTAAATACCAGTTTACGTCGTCAAAACTCGAGCAAAGTATGGACTATTATATATTGCTGGAAAGCCCAGGATGTCTAAAAAATCCATTTCTAGTGCAAGGAGGTTAGAATCCAACAACATTAGCAGTCCTTTTTCAGCCTCTGAATCAAAATTTTGCTCAGGTCCCTCAATTTCAGCCAGAAAATACCTGAAATCACAGAAAAATACACAAACTCATAGTAAAGTCCAGAAATGTGAATTTTGCTTAAAAAATAATAAAAATACACTAAAAAGTAGCTACATCCTACCAAAAACTACTTAAAAACAATACCAAAAAGCATATAAATTATCCGCTCATCACAACACCAAACTTAAATTGTTGCTTGTCCCTAAGCAACTGAAAATTTAATAGGATAAAAAGAAAGAAACATACAATGAATCTCACAATATCAATGAAACTTAGTCCCAATTAGATGAGTGGGGCTAGTAGCTTTCTGCTTATGAACAGTGTTGGCATGTCACTTTATCCTTTGAAATTCAGAATGATTAGCATCTATAGGAACTCAGAATTTTAGATAGTGTTATTGATTCTCCTAGTTCAGTATGTTGATTCTTGAACACAGCTACTTTGTGAGTCTTGGCCGTGACCCTAAGCACTTTGTTTTCCAGTATTACCACCGGATACATAAATGCCACAGACACATAACTGGGTAACCTTTTCAGATTGTGACTCAGCTTTGCTAGAGTCCCCAGTTAGAGGTGTCCAGAGTTCTTAAGCACACTCTTTTTGTTTTGGATCACGACTTTAACCACTCAGTCTCAAGGTTTTCACTGGGACTTTCATGCCACAAGCACATGGTTAGCGTCAGCTTGATTTAGCCGCTTAGGCCAGGATTTTATTCCTTTAGGCCCTCCTATCCATTAATGCTCAAAGCCTTGGATCTCTTTTTACCCTTGCCTTTTGGTTTAAAGGGAGATTGGCTTTTTATGCTTGCTTTTTCTTTTTTTATTTCTTTTTCTTTTTTGCCATTTTTTTTTTCGCGAGCTTTGCTATTCACTGCTTTTTCTTGCTTCAAGAATCAATTTCATGATTTTTTAGATTATCAATAATATTTTTCTTTGTTCATCATTCTTTCAAGAGCCAACAATTTTAACATTCATAAACTTCACTATCAAAAATATGCACTGTTCAAGCATTCATTCAGAAAACAAAAAGTATTGCCACCACATCAAAATAATTAAACTAATTTCAAGATAAAATTTGAAATTCAAGTACTTCTTGTTCTTTTGTAATTAGGCACATTTTTCATTTAAGAGAGGTGAAGGATTCATGGAATTATTCATAGCTTTAAGGCATAGACACTAGACACTAATGATCATGTAATAAAGACACAAACATAGACAAACATAAAGCATCAAATTCGAAAAACAGAAAAATAAGAACAAGGAAATCAAAGAACGGGTCCACCTTAGTGATGGCGGCTAGTTCTTCCTCTTGAAGATCCAATGGAATGCATAAGCTCCTCTATGTCTCTTCCTTGCCTTTGTTGCTCCTCCCTCATACTCTTTGATCTTCTCTAATCTCGTGGTGAATGATGGAGTGCTCTTGGTGCTCCACCCTTAGTTGGTCCATGTTGTAACTCAAGCCTTCCAAAGAGGTGTTGAGTTGCTCTCAATAGTTGTGTGGAGGAAAATGCATCCCTTGAGGCATCTCAGGGATTTCTTGATGAGAAATTTCTTCATGCTCTTGTTGAGGTCCATGAGTGGGCTCTCTTGTTTGCTCCATCCTTTTCTTAGTAATGGGCTTGTCCTCTTCAATGAGGATGTCTCCTTCTATGTCAATCCCAGCCGAATTGCATATGTGACAAATGAGATGAGGAAAGGCTAACCTTGCCAAAGTGGAGGACTTGTCAGCCACCTTGTAGAGTTCTAGAGGTATGATCTCATGAATTTCCACTTCCTCCCCAATCATGATGGCCAGATCCACAGTTACTTCGGATCGGTTGCTAGTAGGAATGATGGAGCGTTGGATGAACTCCAACCAACCTCTAGCCACAGGCTTAAGGTCCGGTCTTCTCAATTGAACCGGCTTGCCTCTTGAGTCTCTTTTCCATTGAGCTCCTTCCACACATATGTCCATGAGGACTTGGTCGAACCTTTGATCAACGTTGACCCTTCTAGTGTAGGGGCGTGGGTTTTCTTGCATCATTGGCAAGTTGAATGCCAACCTTACATTTTCCATGCTGAACTCTAAGTATTTCCCCCAAACCATTGTAGGCCATTTCTTTGGATTCGGGTTTATACTTTTATCATGGTTCCTAGTGATCCATGCATTGGCATAGAACTCTTGAACCATTAAGATTCTGACTTGTTGAATGGGGTTGGTGAGAACTTCCCATTCTCTTCTTCGGATCTCATATCGGATCTCCGGATACTCATTCTTTTTTAGCATGAAAGGAACCTCAGGGATCACTTTTTTCTTGGCCACAACTTTATAGAAGTGGTCTTGATGGACCTTTGAGATGAATCTCTCCAACTCCCATGACTCGGAGGTGGAAGCTTTTTCCTTCCCTTTCCTTTTTCTAGAGGTTTCTCTGGCCATAGGTGCCATGAATGGTTATGGAAAAACAAAAAGCAATGCTTTTACCATACCAAACTTAAAAGGTTTGCTTGTCCTTAAGCAAAAAAAGAGAGAAAGAAGTGGAAGAAGAAGAAAATAGAGGAGATGGAGGGAGAGATAGGTTCGGCCAAGGGGATAGGAGAGTGGTTGTGATGTGTGAAAATGAAGGAGTAAAGAGGGGTATTTGTTCTAAGGGTTACTTGAAACTGTAGGTCGATCTTGGGCGAGATCTTCTGTACCGGTCAGAGCTGTCGTGTCTGACTTTTTGAACGGAGTGATGGTGTTGATCCTTCGTCACCGAAGGGTGGTGGTACCTGTAAGGGACTCTGATGCTTAAGTTAGCAAGGGTATTAAACAGGTTTTCTGTAGGATCAGAGAGTGAGTTATAATGGTGTAGAGATAAGATAAGTTAGTTATCTTATCTTTTCTTTATCTTCGAGCGAGGTCATCTTATCTTTAAGGGAACCGCATTTATCTCTATAGGGTTGAGCTGCCCTTGGATTCGGGTCGTGTTTCTCTGTTTGGGCCCTTTACTGGGCTTTCCTGGTAGTTTGGCCGAGCTCTTTGAGAAAAGGTCGGATTGTCCTGACCCGAAGAGGTCGGTCGCTTTGCCGGTAGAACTTCCCGGGTCGGACAGCTCGACCTAGGGTATGAACAGTGCCCCTGCTCGAGCTCAGTTTTTGAGGTCGAGTCTTTAGTCTTAGGACTTTGATCCTTCTCTGGTGAAGCCGAACTCGAGCATTTTGTCGATTTCTTCTTGGTAGAGTTTTCCTTTGAATGCGGAACATTTGCTTTCTTTTAATGCGCGCGTTTTTAGCGATTTTGGCCTTGGGAACAAGCGAGGGTTTAATTCCCTCATTAATTATTTTTTAATTGCGCCGTTTCTATTTAGTCTTTCCCTTTTGAATTTTGAGTCTTCAGAGAAAACGGTTTCTCTTCTCCGTAACTTCCCTTTTCGTTCTCTCTTTCTTTTCTTGCTTGAAGTTTGCAGTGTTTTATTTTTCTTCCTGTGACACTGCTTTGGTAATTTGTTCTGTGCTTTCCTTTGTTTGTGAGAGGGCGACTTTCGGACTTCATTTCCTCCTTTCAATTTTGTTGAAGCTTTCGGTTTTTCCAGGTTGGTTCTTTTTTCTGCTTTTTTACTTCCTTCGTCGTTTCGCAACTTTTTTGACGAAGTCTCGATCTTTTACTTTTAAAAAGTTTGAATCTTCTTTTGCTTGCTTGTGTCTGATTGTTTCTGCAATGTGCGCTATTTTAGGGCTTCCTTGATTTGCCTGATCTTTTGCCGTTCTTTTTGGATAGTTGTTGCCCTTAGGGCTTTGAGTTTTTGTTACTGCTCTTGATTGTGCCTTCTGGTTTCAAACGAATTTTGCTTGATTCTGAGGAAGATTGTATTTGTGATCATTTTCTACTTGGCATGCTTTGATGCTTGACAATTCCACTTACCGATAGACTGTTGGGTAAATAATGATGTTTTTATGATCTTGAAATGCTGTGGTTTGAAGGAGGGTTTTTTCCGTTTGAGATATGCCAGGATGTAGACTTGAAAATTTTTCTGCCTCCTCATTCCTTTGCTGCCTCCAAAGGATGCCCCTGGACCTTTTGGCATAAGTTCCGGGGTTTCCTTTTGTTTGATATGCCTGCCTTATTTTTTGCATGTTTCTATTGTTGAGTTGTATCCATTTATGGCCGAGCTGCTCTTCGCTATCTTGCCTAAGATATTTGATTAGTACTTCAAGTAGTTTTAGTAATCCATCTTTTCTTTGATTGTAGGACTAGTTGGCCATGTCTTCTCACAAAAATATTATAGAGACGTCTTCTAAAGTTCCTGAGGGGATGTTCGACTGGTTGGACTCCCTTGTCTTAATGTGTGTTTCGGTGGTGAATGCTGAGTTTTGTGTAGAGCTGAGAAAACATCATAGGGTTTGTGGTAGCAGTGCCCAGGAGAGAAATTATGAGCTTGTAGCGCCTGATTCTGACGAGAGGGTTTGCTTTCCGACTTCAGTCAAGGGGGAGCGTCCTTTCTTTTTTGCCTATGAATATTTCTTCAGCCAATTGAACATTACTTTTCCGTTTATTGCTTTTGAGACTAATTTGTTGTGGTCGTGTAACGTTGTCCCGTCCCAACTTCATCCAAATTCCTGGGGCTTTGTCAAGATTTTTCAGTTGCTTTGTTATCAATTAGGCATCAAACCTTCTCAGACTCTCTTTCTTTATCCCTTCGTTTCGGCCAAGCCTGGGGCTTCTTCCAAAAAGAAAGCTTATTGGGATTCTTTTAGATCTGCTCAGGGGCATATAGTTTTTGCCATGTATGATGAATCCTTTAAGGATTTTAAGAACTATTTCTTTAAGGTTCGGGTTGTTGAGGGGGCCCATCCCTTTTTTCTTGATGAAAATGATGAGCCTGCTTTTTCTCTAAAATGGAAAAGGATGTGACAGTGTCTCGTTATACCTGGGAGATGCTTAACAAGGTTGAGCGGGCTTTTGTGATTGTTCTAGAGGACATATGGGGGGAACCCCCCATCTCGATACCAAAAAGTTTCTGGGGGACCCGTCCCTGGTCCGAACTGTGTTGGGTACAGTCCGACTTGTTTTTTATCCTTTGTTTCTTTAGCTTTGCTTCCTCTTATTCTGCGATTGTAATGCTTTACTGTGGTTAATTCTGTTTTTCAGAGATGTCAAAAAATAATGACTCCATGAAGGCCTTCAAAAAAGCAAGGAAGGCTGCTGCTGCTCAAAACATATCGGCCAAGGCGGCAGGAGAGGGGTCTTCTCAAGTTCAGGTGAAGCCGCCCGGGCCGAGTTCACCCAGGCCAAGGAGGGTGATCCCTACTCCCCGAGTTCGTCTGGCTGACCCTCCACAAACTTTGGCTGCTGCTTCTGGCACTCCTCCTCTGAAAAAGCAAAAAACATTTGAGCCTTTTAACCTCGATGCCCCTGATTTTGATGCTGTTGAGTTTGTTGATCATCAAATTGCCCCCTATGGAGGTCTTTCAATGGATGATGTGTCAATTTTTCATCACTTGGAGTTCATAAGTAAAAGTAGTGTGAAGATGGCTTATATGGGTGCGGCTCTTTTTCAAACTGCTCAGGGTATCCCGGTTCATGCTACCAAATCTTTCATGATGGAGGCTAAGTCGGAGTTTGATAGGATAAAAGGTTTGAAAGAGGAGCTGGAGGTAAAGTTGGCGTAGGTGGAGAAAGAATTAGAAGGTGAAAAGGTTAGTTCTGTGGCTTTGGCTGCTTTTGTGAAGTTGGCCAAAGACACTGCGCTGAAGCACAAGGAGAGCTATGTTTCGGCTTACAGAGAGGTGGTGCATCTCTGTGGTGAATTAGAAACTGCACGGGATGATTATGCCGAGCTCCAGGGTCACCTCATGGGCAGCGTGACTAGTGCTTATGAGAACTTAAAGGAGCAAGTACGGGTTCTTGCACCCGAGCTCGACCTTACCCTTTTTAGTGTTGACAATGTTGTGAGGGACAGTAAGAATTTCCCTGACGACCCTGATGATGATGATGCTGATCCTCCTCCTGCGCCTACCACCAAGGCTTTTGTTGTGCCAACTTCTTCAGCTCCTACAGATAGAATTGAGTCAGAACCTGACTATTAGATCCTGAACCGAGAGGATGGGACCGTGGATGTTGTGCCTCTACAAACTCGCCCACCTTCGCCCTATGTTGATGCCGCTACTGGGAAGCCTCTGGATCCTCTTTAGTTATTCTTGGTATTGTGTATAGTTAGCCCGACTTGTGGGCTTTTGAACTTTTGCTTTTGTAAATGGTATTTTGTTGGCTGTTGACACTTTCTTAGTTGCTTGTTTAGCAACTATATCTTGAAAAACAAAGTGGTTTCCAGGTTTTTTGGGCTGACCTTTGGTGGCCTCTGAAGCTTGCTACTATTATAACTCTGTGTTTTTTTATCATGTCCGTCGGCACTCGTTTTGGTACCTTTGTAGGCTTTGGAGTGTTGGAATTTTGTCCGACCTGATTGGCTTGAGTCCTTAGCCTGATGTTATTTTTAGCAATTTATTTTGTTCGAACTTTGTTCAGGTTTTTGTAAGGAATTACGCTATGGTTGCCGATTTTGTCATGTCAATTTTTTCTACCAATTGCTGTTTGTAATCCTCTTTTTAGGCCTCATTCACGTCTCTTTCAAGGGTTACTTTGTAGCTTTGTGTTTTGGGTTGACTTTGTCATGCCGGGCCCTTCCAAGTTATTTTTGTAATCCTCTTTCTTGGACCTTGTTCAGGTCTCTTTCAGGGATTACTTTTATAACTTCTTTGTGGGGGTCCGACTTCATCATGTCGGGCTCTTCTAAGTTATTTTTGTAATTCTCTTTCTTGGACCTTGTTCAGGTCTCTTTCAGGGATTACTTTTATAACTTCTTTGTGGGTGTCAAACTTCATCATGTCGGGCTCTTCTAAGTTATTTTTGTAATCCTCTTTCTTGGACCTTGTTCAGGTCTCTTTCAGGGATTACTTTTATAACTTCTTTGTGGGAGTCCGACTTCATCATGTCGGGCTTTTCTAAGTTATAGTAATCCTCTTTTATAGGGCTGGCCAGACCTCTTTCCAGGGCTTTACTTATAACTTTGGTTTTTGCGACTGGTCCGACTTTTTTATGTCGGTCAACCTTTAAGTTATTTTTTTAGCAATCCATTTTATTAGGACCTCGTCAGGTCCTTTCTATGGTTCATCTTTGTCGATTTTGTAGAGATTGGGTTAACCCTCGTTTGGTCGACCTTTTAATAAATTTGGTTTTCATCTTTGGTCTTTATCGTGATCGCGTAGTAAATTTAATTTTCACTTTTTACCGATCTATAGTTTTATAATTGGACGACGAACATTTCAGATTAATGCGGCTTGAACATTTGTAGAAGACCTAAACAGATTTTATTCAAAAGAAAATGCAAATATACACATGCGGGAGGTTTATCCTCTAAGTCGGGTGATTTATAGGTCTTGGCTTGGCGCCTCGTTAAAAAACCTTTTTAGGAAAAAGAGTGCGCTTTATCCAAAGATCCTTTATCATCCCTAGCTATAGTACCTTCTCAGGTTGCAGGCATGCCATGACCTATGAAGCTCTCGCCCATCGAGTTCGGATAGTCTGTAGTAGCCCTTTCCAAGTACTTCTATGACCCGGAAGGGTCCTTTCCAGTTTGCTGCCAGCTTTCCTTCTCCAGGTCGGGCTGTTCTGATATCATTTCAGATTAGGATGAGGTCATTCTCAGCAAAGGCTCGCTGTACTACCTTTTGATTGTATCTCGCAGCCATTCGTCATTTTAATACTTCTTCCATAATCCGAGCTCTTTCTTGGACTTCCGGAAGCAGGTCGAGTTCTTCCCTTTGAAGTTGGGAATTGGCTTCTTCACCATAGTGAATTACTCTAGGTGACCTTTTCTTCAATCTCTACCGGGATCATTGCCTCCATTCCGTACGCTAATCGGAAGGGTGATTCCTTTGTGGTGGAATGTGGCGTTGTTCGATATGCCCATAGGACTTGTGGGAGTTTCTCGGCCCAGGCTCCCTTTGCGTCCTGTAATCTCCGTTTTAGCCCAGCCAATATGATTTTGTTGGCAACTTTGGCTTGTCCATTGGCTTGGGGATGTTCTACAGAAGTGAACTATTGTTTTATATTTAAGTCGGTCGCTAGCTTTCTGAAGCCTGCATCTGTGAACTGGGTACCATTGTCTGTGGTGATGGAGTATGGAACCCCGAACATCATTACAATGTTCCTATATAGGAATTTTTGACTTCTTTGAGCAGTGGCATTAGCTAGGGATTCTCGCTCGATCCACTTTATGAAATAGTCTATTCACACTATGAAGAATTTGACTTGTCCCGATCCCTTAGGGAAGGGTCCGAGGATGTCAAGTCCCAATTTTGCAAATGGCCAAGGTGAGGTTACGCTGATGAGCTCCTCTGGTGGGGCGATGTGAAAGTTGGCATGTTTCTGACATGATAGACATGTCTTTATGAACTCTGTGGCTTCTTTTTGTAGAGTTGGCCAATAAAACCCTGCACGGAGTGCTTTCTTGGTAAGTGCCTGTGCTCCTAGGTGATTGTCACAAATGCCACTGTGTACTTCTTCTAGGACTTCCTTTGTGCTAGAAGTTGGTACGCATTTTAATAATGGTATTGAAATCCCTCTTTTGTATAGAGTATTGTTTATGATAGTGTAGTATTGTGCCTCCCGTTTCAACCTTTTTGGCTCCTTTTCTTCTGTGGGGAGTGCTTCTGTTTTGAGGTAATTAATTATGGGAGCCATCCATCGTTGATCCTGACCTATTATGGTCTGGATTTTTTCTTCTTCAGAGATTGATGGATTTTGTAGAATTTCTTGGATGAGGCTTCTACTGTTGCCCCCTGGTTTGGTGCTGGCTAGTTTTGAGAGTGCGTCAGCTCGGGCATTCTGTTCTCGGGGTATGTGATGGATCTCATATTCTCCGAGTTGTCCGAGCTGTTCCCTGGTTTTGTCCAAGTATTTTTTCATAGTGGGGTCTTTGGATTGATAGCTTCCTGCTATTTGCGAGGTGACTACCTGTGAGTCGCTGAAGATGATAAGCTTTTGAGCTCTAACCTCCCTAGCTAGCTGGTGGACGAAATTGTGATTATCAACAATGGCTCCAATGACTTGGTAGCTCTCACACATGAATTACACTTAGTCATAACTCCGCACAACTAACCAGCAAGTGTACTGGGTCGTCCAAGTAATACCTTACGTGAGTAAAGGTCGATCCCAGAGAGATTGTTGGTATGAAGCAAGCTATGGTCATCTTATAAATCTCAGTCAGGCGGATAACAATTGATTATGGGAAATATAAAGAGATACTTGCTTAAATAATAAAGGATAGAAATACTTATGTAAATTAATGGTGGGAATTTCAGATAAGCGTATGAAGATGCTTGTCCCTGTTGAATCTCTACTTTCCTACTGCTTTTATCCAATTTTATCACTCCCTTCTATAGCAAGCTGTATGTAGGGCATCACCGTTGTCAATGGCTACATCCCATCCTCTCAGTGAAAATGGTCCAAATGCTCTGTCACAGCACGGCTAATCATCTGTCGGTTCTCAATCAGGTTGGAATAGAATCCCGTGATTCTTTTGCGTCTGTCACTAGTGCCCAGCCTTCAGGAGCTTGAAGCTCGTCACTGTCATTCAATCTTGGAATCCTACTCGGAATACCACAGACAAGGTTAGACTTTCCGGATTCCCATGAATGCCACCATCAATTCTAGCTTATACCACGAAGATTCTGATTAAGGAATCCAAGAGATATGCGCCCGGCCTAAGGTAGAACGGAAGTGGTTGTCAGTCACGCGCGTTCATAGGTGAGAATGATGATGAGTGTCATGGATCATCACATTCATCAAGTTGAAGTGCAACGAATATCTTAGAACAGGAATAAATCGAATTGGATAGAAAATAGTAGTAATTGCATTGAAACTTGAGGTACAGCAGAGCTCCACACCCTTAATCTATGGTGTGTAGAAACTCCACCGTTGAAAATACATAAGTGAAAGAGGTTCAGGCATGGCCGAATGGCCAGCCCCCATGGACCAAATGATCAAGAGACTCTAATAAACTAGTAAAAAAGTTCTATTTATACTAAACTAGCTACTAGGGTTTACAAAGATAAGTAATTGATGCATAAATTCACTTCTGGGGCCAACTTAGTGTATGTTTGGGCTTAGCTTGATCTATCCACGAGCTGAGGCTTCTCTTGGACTTAAACGCCAAGTTGTAACGTGTTTTGGGCGTTCAACTCCGGTTCGTGACGTGTTTCTGGCGTTTGACTCCAGACAACAACATGGAACTGGCGTTGAGCATCAGTTTACGTCGTCAAATCTCAAATAAAGTATGAACTATTATATATTGCTGGAAAGCTCTGGATGTCTACTTTCCAACGCCGTTAAAAGCGCGCCATACGGAGTATTTTAGCTCCAGAAAATCCATTTTGAGTGCAGGGAGGTCAGATTCCAATAGCATCAGCAGTCCTTTGTCAGCCTCTTATCAGAGTTTTGCTCAGGTCCCTCAATTTCAGCCAGAAAATACCTAAAATCATAGAAAAACACACAAACTCATAGTAAAGTCCAGAAATGTGAATTTAGCATAAAAACTAATGAAAACATCCCTAAAAGTAACTAGATCATACTAAAAACTACCTAAAAACAATGCCAAATAGTGTATAAATTATCCGCTCATCACCAGCTTCAAACCAGCTAGCAGTGCCTCATATTCCGCTTGGTTGTTTGAGGCAGGGAACCCGAATTTGAGGGAGAGTTTGATTTGGGTTCCTTGGTCGCTTTCTATTATTACAGCCGTGTCGCTTCCAGCTTTATTTGAGGATCCGTCCACGAAGAGATTCCATTCAGTGGGGGTTTCTGGTGTATCTGTAAATTCTGCAATGAAGTCAGCCAGGTATTGTGATTTGATGGCTGTCTGAGCTTCGTATTGGAGGTCAAATTCGGACAACTCGACTGCCCATTACAAGATTCTGCCTGCCAGGTGTATTTTCTGTAATATCCCTTTTATAGGCTAGTTGGTTCGGACCCTGATGGTGTGGGCTTGGAAGTATGGACGAAGTCGTCGAGTTGTTTGTATGAGAGCGTAGGAGAACTTTTCTAGTTTTGGTAGTTCAGTTTGGCTCCCTGTAACACTTTACTGATGAAGTATACGGGTTGCTGCCCGTTGTCGTCTTCTCGGACTAGTGCTGAGACTATTGCCCGACTTCCTACTGCGAGGTACAATATGAGTGGTTCTCATTCCCAAGGCCGAGTTAGGATAGGTGGCTATCCCAGGAACCTTTTGAAATCTTGGAAAGCCTGCTCGCACTCCGTTGTCCATTTAAACTTCTTTCCCTTCCATAGAGTAGCGTAGAAGGGAAGAGATCCTATTGCCGATCCAGCTAGAAATCTAGACAAGGCTGCTAACCTCCGATTGAGTTGTTGTACCTCTTTGACACAAGTTGGACTTTTCATGTTGAGTATGGCCCAACATTTATCCGGGTTTGCTTCGATTCCTCTCTGTATGAGCATTAAACCCAAGAATTTGCTGGCTTCTACAGTGAAGGTGCATTTTGCGGGATTGAGTCGCATGCCATGCCGCCTTATAGTGTCGAACACCTAGGTCAGGTTGGACAATAGCATCTCTTCATTTTATGTCTTTATTAGCATGTCGTCTACATAGACTTCTATGATTTTTCCGATGTGATCCGAAAAGACCTTATTCATTAATCTCTGATAGGTAGCTCTTGCATTTTTAAGACCAAAAGGCATGACGATGTAGCAGTAGTTTTCTTTTGGGGTTAAGAAGGAAGTTTTTTCTTGGTCGGCTGGATACATTGGGATTTCATTGTACCCCGAGTATGCGTCCATAAACGAGAGGTATTTATATCCGGAGGAGGCATCTACCAGAGCGTTGATATATGGGAGTGGATAAGGATCCTTTGGGCAGGCTTTATTGAGGTCAGTGTAGTCGGTGCACATTCGCCACTTCCTGTTTGATTTTTTCACTAAGATGACGTTAGCTAGCCAGAGTGGGTATTTGACTTCTCTTATGAATCATGCCTCCAATAGAGCTTATACCTGCTTTTCCACAGCATGAGAGCGTTCTAGTCTGAGCTTTATGTGCTTCTGTTGCACTGGCCGAGATCCTGGGTAGACTGCTAGTTTATGGCACATTAACTTGAGGTCTATGCCTGGCATGTCTGCGGCCTTCCATGCAAAGAGGTCGACGTTATCTCGTAAGAACTGTATGAGCGATTCTTTTATGTCTCCTTTTAGGATTGTACCGATACTGGTCGTTTGGTCTAGGGTATCCCCAATCTGGACTTTCTCTATTCTGCCTTCCGATTGTGGGTGGAGTTCTTCCCGCCTCTGAACTCCACCTAGTTCAATTGTGCGGAATTCTTCTCTTCTGCTTCTAAGGTTTAGACTTTCGTTGTAACAGTGGTGTGCCGTCTTCTGAACTGCCTTTATTGTAGCTATCCCTTCTGGAGTTGGGAATTTCATGCATAGATGTGGAGTTGAGACTTTTGCACCTAGCTGATTTAATGTTGTGCGGCCTATTAAGGCGTTATAGGCTGAACCTACATCGACCACGATGCAATCTATATTGAGTGTTCTTGATTGGTTTCCTTTTCCAAAGGTTGTGTGCAATGAGATGTATCCAAGTGGTTGAACCGGGGTGTCTCCTAGTCCAAACAGGCTGTTTGGATATGCTCTGAGTTCTTTTTCTTCCAAACCGAGCTTGTCGAAGGCAGTTTTGAACAAGATGTCGGCCGAGCTCCCTTGGTCTATCAATGTGCGGTGGAGGTTTGCATTCACCAATATAACAGTGATGACCATGGGATTGTCGTGTCCTGAGATTATACCGGATGCATCTTCTTTTGTGAAGGTAATCGTGGGGATGTCGGGCGCTTCCTCATTCCCTTTGACATGATATACATCTTTAAGATATCTCTTGCGAGATGATTTCGAGAATCCTCCTCCTGCAAATCCGCCGTGTATCATGTGGACGTGTCTTTCTGGTGTACGAGGTGACCTCTCGGTTCGTCTGACATCTTCTTCCCTTCTTCTTTTTCTTTGCTCATCGTCCCGAGTGGCATTTTCTTTGCTTCCCCTCTCGTACTAGTTTCTCTCTGACATTTTTTAACTCAAAACATTCATTGGTGTAATGCCCACGGATTCGATGATATTCACAATATTCAGCCCGATTTTCTCCTTCTTTTTTGCCTTTGAGTGGTCGAGCTGGGGGTATTTTTTCAATGTTGCATACCTCTCTATAGACATCCACGAGAGTGGTGCACGAAATTGTGATCATCAACAATGGCGCCAAAAACTTGGTCACAACTCGCACAACTAATCAGCAAGTGTACTGGGTCGTCCAAGTAATAAACCTTACGTGAGTAAGGATCGATCCCACAGAGATTGTTGGTATGAAGCAAGCTATAGTCATCTTGTAAATCTCAGTTAGGCGGATAGTAAATGTTATGGAGTTTTCAAAAATTAAATAAAGCAGAAAATAACGATAGAGTTACTCATGTAATCCAATGGTGGGAATTTCAGATAAGTGTGTGGAGATGCTTGTCCCTGTTGGATCTCTACTTTCCTACTGCCTTCCTTCAATCCTTCTTATTCCTTTCCATGGCAAGCTATATGTAGGGCATCACCGTTGTCAATGGCTACATCCCATCCTCTCAGTGATGAAGGTCCAAATGCTCTGTCACGGCACGACTAATCATCTATCGGTTCTAATCATCTATCGGTTCTCGATCATGTTGGAATTGAATCCCTTGATTCTTTTGCGTTTGCCATCACGCCCAACAATCGCGAGTTTAAAGCTCGTCACAGTCATTCAATCCTTGAATCCTACTCGGAATACCACAGACAAGGTTTAGACTTTCTGGATTCTCATGAATGCCGCCATCAAGCTAGCTTATACCACAAAGATTCTGATTAAGAAATCCAAGAGATATGCGCCTGGTCTAAGGTAGAACGGAAGTGGTTGTCAGTCACGCGTTCATAGGTGAGAATGATGATGAGTGTCACGGATCATCACAATCATCATTTTGAAGTGCAACGAATATCTTAGAATAAGAACAAACTGAATTGAATTGAAAATATTAGTAATTGCATTGAAACTTGAGGTACAGCAGAGCTCCACACCCTTAATCTATGGTGTGTAGAAACTCCACTGTTAAAAATACATAAGTGATAAAGGTCCAGGCATGGCCGAATGGCCAGCCCCCAAATGTGATCAAAAGACCGAATGGTCAAAAGACCTGACAATCAAAGACACTTAATACAATAGTAAAAAATCCTATTTATACTAGACTAGCTACTAGGGTTTACAGAAGTAAGTAATTGATGCAGAAATCCACTTCCGGGGCCCACTTGGTGTGTGCTTGGGCTGAGCTTGAAGTTTACAGAGCAGAGGCATCTTTTGGAGTTGAACGCCAAGTTGTAACGTGTTTTTGGCGTTTGATTCCAGAATGCAGCATGAAACTAGAGTTGAGCGCCAGTTTACGTCATCTAATCAAGAATAAAGTATAGACTATTATATATTGCTAGAAAGCTCCAGATGTCTACTTTCCAACGCTGTTGAGAGCGCGCCATTTGGAGTTCGGTAGCTTCAGAAAATCCATTTCGAATGAACGGAGGTCAGAATCCAACAACATCAGCAGTCCATTGTCAACCTCTTATCAGAGTTTTGCTCAGGTACCTCAATTTCAGCCAGAAATTACCTGAAATCACTGAAAAACACACAAACTCATAGTAAAGTCCAGAAATGTGAATTTATCATAAAAACTAATGAAAACATCCCTAAAAGTAGCTAGATTATACTAAAAACTACCTAAAAACAATGCCAAAAAGCGTATAAATTATCCGCTCATCACAACACCAAACTTAAATTGTTGCTTGTCCCCAAGCAACTGAAAATAAATTAGGATAAAAAGAAGAGAATATACTATAAATCCCAAAATATCAATGAATATTAATTCTAATTAGATGAGCGGGACTTGTAGCTTTTTGCCTCTGAACAGTTTTGGCATCTCACTTTTTCCCTTGAAGTTTAGAATGATTGGCATCTCTAGGGACTTAGAATTTCAGATAGTGTTATTGATTCTCCTAGTTAAGTTTGTTGATTCTTGAACACAGCTACTTTTATGAGTCTTGGTCGTGGCCCTAAGCATTTTGTTTTCCAGTATTACCACCGGATACATAAATGCCATAGACACATGATTGGGTGAACCTTTTCAGATTGTGACTCAGCTTTGCTAAAGTCCCCAGTTAGAGGTGTCCAGAGCTCTTAAGCACACTCTTTTTGCTTTGGATCATGACTTTAACCACTCAGTCTCAAGCTTTTCACTTGGACCTGCATGCCACAAGCACATGGTTAGGGACATCTTTGATTTAGCCACTTAGGCCTGGATTTTATTTCCTTGGGCCCTCCTATCCATTGATGCTCAAAGCCTTGGATCCTTTTTACCCTTGCCTTTGGGTTTTAAGGGCTATTGGCTTTTTCTGCTTGCCCTTTTTTTCTCACAAGCTTTTGCTTTTTCACTGCTTTTTCTTGCTTCAAGAATCAATTTCATGATTTTTCAGATTATCAATAGCATTTCTCTTTGTTCATCATTCTTTCAAGAGCCAATAATTTTAACATTCATAAACAACAAGATCAAAATTATGCACTGTTCAAGCATTCATTCAGAAAACAAAAAGTATTGTCACCACATTAATATAATTAAACTAAATTCAAGGATAATTTCGAAATTCATGTACTTCTTGTTCTTTTGAATTAGAAACATTTTTCATTTAAGAGAGGTGAAAGATTTATGGAATTATTCATAGCTTTAAACATAGTTATTAATTACTAATGATCATGTAATAAAGACACAAACAAAGGCAAACATGAAGCTCAAAAATTGAAAAACAGAGAATTAAGAACAAGGAAGTTAAGGAATGAGTCCACCTTAGTGAGGGTGGCGCCTTTTGAAGGACCAATGGTGTTTTTTGAGCTCCTTTATGTCTCTTCCTTCCTTCTGTTGCTTGATTCCTAGTGATTTTGGTGCTCTTATCCTTAGTTGCTCCCAATAATTATGTGGAGGAACATGTATCCCCTGAGGTATCTCAGGGATCTCTTGATTTGCAGTCAAATGCTCTACTACTAAGCTATGGATTCTTGAGATAAATCTATCTATCTCCCATGACTCAGAGGTGGAAGCAATTGTCTTCCCTTTTTCTTCTTCTATTTTTTTTGAGGTTTCTCTGGCCTTAGGTGCCATCAATGGTTATGGAAAAGCAAAAAGCTATGCTTTTACCACACCAAACTTAGAATGTTGCTCGCCCTCGAGCAAAAGAAGAAAGAATAGAAGAAGAAGAAGAAGATATGGAGGAGAGGGAGAGAGGTGTGTATTCGGCTATGTAGGGTGGGTTTGGCTGGGAAAGAGATGATGGATGTGAGTGGTGAAGAGGTAATGGGGAAGAGAGATTGAGGTGATTGGTGAAGGGTTTTTGGGGAAGAATGTTTATGGAGAAAAGAGGATGAATATGAAGAAGAGGAGAAAGGGTGAGTTGAGGTAGGTGGGGATCCTGTGGGGTCCACAGATCCTGAGATGATCCTGTGGGGTCCACAGATCTTGAGGTGTCAAGGATTTACATCCCTACACCAATTAGGCATGTAAAACGCCTTTGCATACAATTCTGGCGTTTAAACGCCAAGGTGATGCATGTTCTGGGCGTTCAACGCCCAACTGCAGCATGTTTCTGGCGTTGAACGCAAGTTCCATGCTTGTTTCTGGCGTTCAGCGCTAGCTCTCCTCAGGGTATATTCCTGGCATTTAAACGCCAGGCTGCTGCTTGTTTCTAGCGTTCAACGCCAGATCCATGCTCTGTTCTGGCGTTGAACGCCAGATGCTCTTTACTGGCGTTTAAACGCCAGTAAGTCCTTCCTCCAGGGAGTGATTTTTCTTCTGAGATTTTGGATTCTGTTTTTAATTTTAATATTTTTTTCGTGACTCCACATGATCATGAACCTAATAAAACATAAAAGAACAATGAAAATAAAATAAAATCAGATAAATAAAAATTGGGTTGCCTCCCAATAACTGCTTCTTTAATGTCAATAGCTTGACAGTGGGCTCTCATGGAGCCTCACAGGTGATTAGGTCAATGTTGTAGACTCCCAACACCAAACTTAGAGTTTGGATGTGGGGATTCAACACCAAACTTAGAGTTTGGCTGTGGCCTCTCAACACCAAACTTAGAGTTTGATTGTGGGGGCTTTGTTTGACTCTGTACTGAGAGAAGCTTTTCATACTTCCTCTCCATTGTTAAAGAAGAAGATCCTTGAGCCTTAAACACAAGGTAGTCCCCATTCAATTGAAGGACTAATTCTCCTCTGTTAACATCTATCACAGCTCCTGCTGTGGCTAGGAAAGGTCTTCCAAGGATGATGCATTCATCCTCCTCCTTCCTAGTGTCTAAGATTATGAAATCAGCAGGGATGTAAAGGCATTCAACCTTTACCAACACGTCCTCTACCAATCCATAAGCTTGTCTTACTGACTTGTTTACCATTTGTAATGAGAATAAGGCAGGCTGTACCTCAATGATCCCCAGCTTCTCCATTACAGAGAGTGGCATAAGATTTATGCCTGACCCTAGGTCACACAGAGCTTTCTCAAAGGTCATGGTGCCTATGGTACATGGTATTACGAATTTGCCAGGATCTTGTCTCTTTTGAGGTAAAGTTTGCTGAACCCAGGTATCTAGTTCACTAATGAGCAAGGGAGGTTCACCTTCCCAAGTCTCATTACCAAATAACTTGGCATTTAGTTTTATGATAGCTCCTAGATATTGAGAAACTTGCTCTCCAGTTACATCTTCATCCTCTTCAAAGGAAGAATAGTCTTCAGAGCTCATGAATGGCAGAAGGAGGTTTAATGGAATCTCTATGGTCTCTATATGGGCCTCAGATTCCCGTGGGTCCTCAACAGGGAACTCCTTCTTGCTTGAGAGACGTCCCATGAGGTCTTCCTCATTGGGATTCACGTCCTCTCCTTCCTCTCTTGGTTCGGCCATATTGATTATATCAATGGCCTTGCACTCTCTTTTTGGATTTTCTTCAGTATTTCTTGGGAGAGTATTAGGAGGAGTTTCAGTGATTTTCTTACTCAGCTGGCCCACTTGTGCCTCCAGATTTCTGATGGAGGACCTTGTTTCACTCATGAAGCTTAAAGTGGCCTTAGACAGATCAGAGACTAAATTTGCTAAGTTAGAGGTACTCTGTTCATAATTCTCTGTCTGTTGCTGAGAAGATGATGGATAAGGTTTGATATTGCTGAGCCTATTTCTTCCACCATTATTAATGCCTTGTTGAGGCTTTTGTTGATCCTTCCATGAGAAATTTGGATGATTTCTCCATGATGAATTATAGGTGTTTCCATAAGGTTCACCCATATAATTTACCTCTGTCATTGCAGGGTTCTCAGGATCATAATCTTCTTCTTCAGAAGATGCCTCTTTAGTACTGTTGGATGCATTTTGCCATCCATTCAGACTTTGAGAAATCATGTTGACTTGCTGAGTCAACATTTTGTTCTGAGCCAATATGGCATCCAAAGCATCAATTTCAAGAACTCCATTCCTTTGAGGCGTCTTATTATTCATGGAATTCCTCTCAGAAGTGTACATGAACTGGTTATTTGTAACCATGTCAATAAGTTCTTGAGCCTCTGCAGGCGTTTTCTTTAGGTGAATAGATCCACCTGCAGAATGGTCCAGTGACATCTTAGAGAACTCAGATAGACCATAATAGAATATATCTATTATGGTCCATTCTGAAAACATGTCAGAAGGACATCTTTTGGTCATCTGCTTGTATCTTTTCCAAGCTTCATAGAGGGATTCACCATCTTTTTGTTTGAAGGTCTGAACATCCACTCTAAGCTTGCTCAGCTTTTGAGGAGGAAAGAACTTAGCCAAGAAGGCCATGACCAGCTTATCCCAGGAGTCCAAGCTATCTTTAGGTTGAGAGTCCAACCATGCTCTAGCTCTGTCTCTTACAGCAAAAGGAAAAAGCATGAGTCTGTAGACTTCAGGATCCACTCCATTAGTCTTAATAGTCTCACAGATCTGTAAGAAATCACTTAAGAACTGGTAGGGATCTTTTGATGGAAGTCCTTGAAACTTGCAGTTTTGTTGCATTAGAGCAACTAATTGAGGTTTCAGCTCAAAATTGTTTGCTCCAATGGCAGAAATTGAGATGCTTCTTCCATCAAACTTGGAAGTAGGTGCAATATAATCACCAAGCATCCTTCTTGCATTATTGTTATTAGGTTCGGCTGCCATCTCCTTTTCTTGTTCGAAAATTTTAGCAAGGTGGTTTTGAAAAAGATAAAAAATAAACAAAAAGTCAAATAGTTAGTTTAAAAAAAAATCAAATTTGAAAAGATAAGAAGATAAGAAGATAAGAAGTTATAAAAGTTATTTAAAATCAAATTTTTTAAAAAGATGAAATTTTGAAAAAGATATGATATAAAAGATAAGATAAAAAGATATGATTTAAAAAGATATGGTTGTAAAAGATTTAAATTTTTAAAATAAAAATTAATTACTTGACTAACAAGAAACTAAAAGATATGATTCTAGAATTTAAAGATTGAGCCTTTCTTAACAAGAAAGTAACAAACTTCAAATTTTGAATCAATTATATTAATTGTTAGCATAATTTTCGAAAATAAACATAAAATTAAGAAAAATATTTTTGAAAAATAATTTAAAAAAATAAATTTCGAAAATTAAATAAAAAATGAAAAAGATTTGATTTTTGAAAAAGTTTTAATAAGATAAGAGTTTTAAAATTTGAAAATTTGACTTGACTTACAAGAAATAACTAATTTTAAAAATTTTTGACTAAGTCAACCCAAATTTTCAAAATTTTGAGAGAAAAAAGGAAAAGATATTTTTTTTGATTTTTGAAATTTTAATTATGATAGAGAAAAACATAAAAAATGACTCACAACATGAAAATTATGAATCAAAACACATAATTCATGCAAGAACACTATGAATGTCAAGATGAACACCAAGAACATTTTGAAGATCATGATGAACATCAAGAACATATTTTTGAAAAATTTTTTATGCAAAGAAAACATGCAAGACACCAAAATTAGAAATCTTTAATGGTTGGACACTATGAATGCAAAAATGCACATGAAAAACAATAAAAGACACAAAATAAGAAAACATCAAGATCAAACAAGAAGACTTACCGAGAACAACTTGAAGATCATGAAGAACACTATGAATCCATGAATTTTCGAAAAATGCAAGAAATATTTTTAAAGCATGCAATTGACACCAAACTTAAAACATGACCCAAGACTCAAACAAGAATCACAAAATATTTTTGGTTTTTTTTTTTATTTTATGAGTTTTTTGTATTTTCTTTTATATATATACTTTTTTCGAAAAACATATAGGAAAAAGAAAACAAGAAATTCAAAATTTTTAATAAGGATTCCAGGAATCTTTCAATGTTAGCCTAAAGCTCCAATCCAAGGGTTAGACATGGCTTCATAGTCAGCCAGCTTTAGGATGGAATTATATGCATTGTGGTGATTAGTTGAAGCATTAGTCCAAAAGAATTTGGATATGGCTTTATAGCCAGCCAGGCTTCAACATGCTTCATGAAACTCTAGAATCAATTCTTAAAAATTCTGAAGCCATAAAATGATTTATTTTCAAAATATTTTTTTCGAAAATAGGGATAATTTTTTTTTGAAAAATTTTTGAAAATAAAACAAAAAGAAAATTACCTAATTTGAGCAACAAGATGAACCGTCAGTTGTCCAAACTCGAACAATCCCCGGCAACGGCGCCAAAAACTTGGTGCACGAAATTGTTATCATCAACAATGGCACCAAAAACTTGGTAGTGCTCTCAAACGTGAATCACACTTAGTCACAACTCCGCACAACTAACCAGCAAGTGTACTAGGTCATCCAAGTAATAAACCTTACGTGAGTAAGGGTCGATCCCACATAGATTGTTAGTGTGAAGCAAGCTATGGTCATCTTGTAAATCTCAGTTAGGCAGATAGTAAATGTTATGGAGTTTTCGAAAATTAAATAAACAGAAAATAAAGATAGAGTTACTCATGTAATCCAATGGTGGGAATTTCAGATAAGTGTGTGGAGATGCTTGTCCCTGTTGGATCTCTGCTTTTTTACTGCCTTCCTTCAATCCTTCTTATTCCTTTCCATGGCAAGCTGTATGTAGGGCATCACCATTATCAATGGCTACATCCCATCCTCTCAGTAAAAAAGGTCCAAATGCTCTGTCACTGCACAGCTAATCATCTGTCGGTTCTCGATCATGTTGGAATAGAATCCCTTGATTCTTTTGCATTTGTCATCATGCCCAAAAATCACGAGTTTGAAGCTCGTCACAGTCATTCAATCCCTGAATCCTACTTGGAATACCACAGACAAGGTTTACACTTTTCGGATTCTCATGAATGCCGCCATTAATCTAGCTTATACCACGAAGATTCCGATTAAGGAATCCAAGAGATATGCGCCAGGTCTAAGGTAGAACGGAAGTGGTTGTCAGTCACGCGTTCATAGGTGAGAATGATGATGAGTGTCACGGATCATCACATTCATCATGTTGAAGTGCAATGAATATCTTAGAATAAGAACAAACTGAATTGAATAGAAAGTAGAAGTAATTGCATTGAAACTTGAGGTACAGCAGAGCTCCACACCCTTAATCTATGGTGTGTAAAAACTCCACTGTTAAAAATACATAAGGGATGAAGGTCCAGGCATGGCCGAATGGCCATCCCCCAAACGTGATCAAAAGACCGAATGGTCAAAAGACCTGACAATCAAAGACACTGAATAAAATAGTAAAAAGTCCTATTTATACTAGACTAGCTACTAGGGTTTACAAAAGTAAGTAATTGATGCAGAAATCCACTTCCGGGGCCCACTTGGTGTGTGCTTGGGCTGAGCTTGAACTTTACACGAGCTGAGGCCTCTTTTGGAGTTGAACGCCAAGTTGTAACGTGTTTTTGGCGTTCAACTCTGGTTCGTGACGTGTTTTTGGCGTTTGACTCCAGAATGTAGCATGGAACTGGCGTTGAGCGCCAGTTTATGTCCTTGATTCATGAATAAATTATAGCCTATTATATATTTTTGGAAAGCTTTGGATGTCTACTTTCCAACACCGTTGACAGTGAACCATTTGGAGTTCTGTAGCTTCAGCAAATTCATTTCGAATGCAGGGAGGTCAGAATCCAACAACATCAACAGTCCTTTGTCAGCCTTTTATCAGAGTTTTGCTCAGGTCCCTCAATTTCAGCCAAAAATTACCTGAAATCCCAGAAAAACACAAAAAGTCATAGTAAAGTCCAGAAATGTGAATTTAGCATAAAAACTAATGAAAACATCACTAAAAGTAGCTAAATTATACTAAAAACTACCTAAAAACATTGCCAAAAAGCGTATAAATTATCCGCTGATCAGAGAGACACCCGAAGGGGGATGTAATTGTGATATTTTTTCATTTTTTCTCCATGTCGATCTTCCTTCTTTTTGGATTTATTGTCCTTATCCCTAGAGTTGAATCCGGATTTCGAAGTCTCCCCTAGTCGAGAGTTTTTCTCCATGTTGATGTATTTTTCTGCTCGTTCTTGTACTTCGTTTAGAGTTGTCGAGTGTTTTTTCGATATAGATTGGCTAAAAGGTCCCTCTCACAAGCCATTGATGAGGCCCATAATGGCAGCCTCTGTTGGTAGGTTCTGTATGTCTAAGCACGTTCTGTTGAATCTTTCCATGTAGTTGCGAAGAGTTTCCCATTCTCCTTGCCTGATTCCTAATAGGCTTGGAGCGTGCTTATCCTTGTTTTTTTAGATGGAGAATGTGGCCAAAAACTTCTTGGCCAAGTCATCGAAACTCGAGATGGACCTAGAAGGTAGATTGTCGAACCATCTAATTGCCGTCTTTGTTAAAGTAGTCGGGAAGGCTTTGCAACGAATTGCATCTAAGGCATCGGTAAGGTACATTCTACTTCTGAAATTACTGAGATGGTGGCTGGAATCTGTAGTACCGTTGTATAATGTCATATCTGGGAGTTTAAAGTTATTTGGGATTTTGGTCTTCATGATCTCCTTAGAGAATGGATCTTGTTCCTTGTGGGAGCTTCGAGTTTGTCCTCCAATTCCCGGCATCGCCTTATTTCCTTCTGTAGGTCTTTCTCAGCCTCTCGTTGTCATAGGGCTTTTTCTTTCAATTGTTTTAAATGGTCTTGAAGTGCTTCCATAGCTCTTGCGTTTGGCAAATTCTTTTTGTTGTTAAGTTGAGAAGTATCCTTTGGGGTGGTCTTTGCATTTTTGTGTGGTGTTCTATCCTCTAGATCTGAATTGTGATCGTTGTCATGGTCGTCCGGCATAATGATGGGATGACATCCAGGTTCCCTGGCAACGGCGCCAATGTTCCGAGGGTTACCTGAAACTGTATGTCAATCTCGGGCAAGATCTTCTGTACTGGTCGGAGCTGTCGTGTCTGACTTGTTGAACGGAGTGATGATGCTGATCCTTCGTCACCGGAGGGTGGTGGTACCTGCAAGGGACTCCGATGCTTAAGTTAGCAAGGGTATTAAGCAGGTTTTTTTTTGTAGGATCAGAGAGTGAGTTATACCTTAGTGCTCCAGTGTATTTATAATGGTGTAGAGAGTCCTTTCTTAGATAAGATAAATTAGTTATCTTATCTTATCTTTATCTTCGAGCGAGGTCATCTTATCTTTAAGGGAACCGCCTTTATCTCTATAGGCTTGAGCTGGCCTTGGATTTGGGTCGTGTTCCTCTGTTTGGGCCCTTTACTAGGCTTTCCTGGTAGTTTGGTCGAGCTCTTTGAGAAAAGGTCGGATTGTCCTAACCCGAAGAGGTCGGTCACTTTACCGGTAGAACTTCCCGGGTCGGATAGCTCGACCTAGGGTATGAACAGTATTTATAGGGAAAGAGAAGGAGAGTGGCCGAATGGAATTGAATGGGTTTGGGAGGGAAAAGTGTTTGAATTTGAAAAGTGAGGTAGGTGGGTTTTTGGGGAAGTGGGATGGAGGTGATTGGTGGAGATAATATAGGGAAGAGAATAGGATTTGGTAGGTGAGTGGTGTTTTGGGTAGAGTGTTATAAAGATGTGTGAAGGGGAGAGAGAGAGGTAGGGTAGGTGGGGATCCTGTGGGGTCCACAGATCCTGAGGGGTCAAGGACTTCTCATCCCTGCTCCATTTAGGCGTGCAAAAATGCCCTTAGAGTGCAATTTTGGAGTTTAACGCCAGATTGCCGCCTGTTTCTGGCGTTAAATGCCAGCTTTTATACCTTTTTTGGCATTTAACGCCAAGCTGTAGCCTGTTTCTCGCGTTAAACGCCAGTCTGGTGCTTCTTTCTGGCGTTAAACGCCAGTCTGGTGCCCATTTCTGGCGTTAAACGCCCAGAATAGTGTCAAACTGGGCATTTAACGCCCATCTTGCTACCCTTACTGGCATTTAAATGCCAGTAAATTTTTCCTCCAGGGTGTGCTGTTTCTAATGTTGTTTTTGAATTTGCTTTGATTTTGCCAGTAGTTTTTTTTACTGCACATGATCATCAACCTAAAGAAAACATGAAATAATAATGGAAAATGGAAATTTAACATAGATAAATAAAAATTGGGTTGCCTCCCAATAAGCGCTTCTTTAATGTCAATAGCTAGACAGTGGGCTCTCATGGAGCCTCACAGATAATCAGAGCATAGTTGGGGCCTCTCAAGACGAAACTTAGAGTTTGGTTGTGGGCTCTCAACACCAAACATAGAGTTGGTTGTGGCCTCCCAATACCAAACTTAGAGTTTGAATGTAGGGGCTTTGTTTGACTCTGTATTGAGAAAAGCTTTTCATGCATCTTCTCCATGTGTACAGAAGGAGAACCTTGAGTCTTGAATACAAGATATTCCTCATTCAGTTGAAGGACCATCTTGATGACAAGTAATCATATACCCATTTCTCAAGCTAATTTCACTTGTTTCATTAGTTTTTATGCACTTTCTTGCACCATAAGTAAGCAATTTAGAGTGGAATTTCATGTTTTATTTGAATCAATCAACCACCACTTAATTGATGCTAAATCATGAGGTTTAAGCTAAATTTAATTGAATTTTAATTGATTTACAAACCTTGTGAATTTAGTGATACTTTGATTGGTTGTTTTGATTATTTGAAGGTGAAGAAAAAAAGAAAAGAGTGAAGCGTGGCTTAAGAAAGCGTGGCCCAAGGAAGAAAAGAGTGTAGCGCATGGAAGGAAGGAAGCCACATTGCCCTCCTCAAGAGCACACTGCCCTCCAAGGGAGCACAACAATGAACCCAGCACTCAAGGCCTCACTGCCCTGCCCTCCTTGAGGGCGGAGCAGGAAAAATTCTGCCCTGCCCTCCTTGAGAGCATTATCGGGCTTCATCCAAGAAAAATTCAAAGAAAAAGTTTGATAATGAAGGCTACAAGGTTTGAACCCATGACCCAAGGGAAGGAAGGAGTGCTCCTTGTAAGGAAAATAAGCCAAAAATAGACCAAAGTGCTCCCAGCAAGTTCCGAACAAGGAGACTTCACTAACAAAGCAAGGAAGCTACGCTCTTAGCACCACTTGAGCGCTACCCTGATGGTGTCCAAGACTTGGCACGCGAAATATATTAAGAGAGGCAAAGCGCACCATGGCAACATTGCCCTACCCACCACAAGGGCAGGGCAGCATCCTGATGCCTATCCCACACTTGGCATGCAACATGCTTCATCACACAATTTCCCTACTCTGCCCTCCACAAGGGCAGGGCAGCCTCCTGGAAGCTAATTTCTCATGGGCTGAAAATTGAATAAAAAATCCAACTTAATTCATTTCTTTACCAAATCAAAAAGCCCACTCAAAATTCTTAGATCCAAAATAAAAAGTGTATAAATAGGTGTTAGTTAGGATTAGAGTGGAGAGTTCTTTTTGGGAGAGAAAGCTTACTTTCATTTTTGAATCTTCATCTTTAGTCAACTTGAGAGCTCACTTTCCATTTTCTGTTTTCTGCAATTGGAGGAGAGAATTCATTTCTTCTACCTCTGATCTTTTGTTTCCTTTTACTGTGTTTTGTTTGAGTCTTGAGTGTGAAGAATTGAGGAATTTCTGTCTCAATCTCTCTTCAAGATCTCTTTAATTTCCCTTCTTCATAATTGAGTTCAATTCCACTTCCTCTACTGCTGCAACCTTTAATTTCTCTTTAATTACTTTGTGAACTTGGATCTGGGAAGGCAATTGAGATCTAGACTCTGCTATCTAGTCTCTGGAGTCCTGAGATCGAATTTTCCTTTTGGTTCTTCTGTTGAACCACTGCTGAAATCAAATTTCCATTTCTGTTTGAGATCTAAATAATTTCAATTCTTCTCTTGCTTTATTAATTGCTGCAATTTAATTTCCCTTGCTTAATTTCTGAATTCCCAGTCCTCAAATCCCTTTTCCATTCAAGCAATTTATATTTCTTGCACTTTAAGTTACCGCAATTTACATTTCTTGCACTTTAAGTTTCAGTCATTTAATTTCTTGTTCTTTAAGATTCAGCACCATTACTTTCAATTCTCTTTAATTTCTGCAATTCATCCCTCTCCTTTACATTTCCTGCTATTTACTTATTGTTGGATACAAAATCACTCAACCAATACTTGATTCGCTTGACTAAATCAACCACTAAACTAAAATTGATCAATCCTTCAATCCCTATGGGATCGACCTCACTCCTGTGAGTTTTATTACTTGATGCGACCCGGTACACTTGCCGGTGAGTTTTGTTTTGTATCGTTTTCCACACATCAGGTTTTTGGCGCCGTTGCCGTGGATTGAATTAGATTGACAATGATTAAGTAAGGTGGTGGTCTAGATTAAGCATTTTTTTTTTCTTTTTAACTAAGCACATTAACTGTTTGACACATTGTGTCACCTAACCCTCTAACCACATTCTAGCATTAGAATGTCCATGTTTCATTTGGTTTGTTTGTGATTCTTGCAAGTCATGGAGGCTGAGGTGCGTGAAGAGGGAGTGAGCAACAATACCCAGCCTGCAAGAAGGGTGTTGGCCTCTTACACTATCCCCAATGCAAGAAACTGCGGGAGTAGCATACTCACTCCCAACGTTAATGCAAATAATTTTGAGTTGAAGCCTCAACTTATCACTCTGGTGCAGAACAATTGCTCCTATGGAGGAAGTCCACTTGAAGATCCAAACCAACACTTATCCATCTTCTTCAGGATTTGTGAAACTGTCAAAACAAGTGGTGTGCATCCAGACATCTACAAGCTACTGTTGTTTCCATTCTCTCTGAAGGATAAGGCCACTCAATGGCTAGAGACATTTTCCAAAGAAAGCATCAATAATTGGGAAGACTTAGTGAGCAAATTCCTAGCCAAGTTCTATCCTCCCCAAAGGATTATCAAGCGGAAAACAGAGGTGCAAACATTCATTCAAATGGATGGAGAGTTGTTGTATGATGCCTGGGAGAGATACAAGGCCTTAATTAGGAAATGTCCCCCAGAAATGTTTAGTGAGTGGGATAGACTCCAAAACTTCTATGAAGGGTTAACCCAGAAAGCTCAAGAAGCATTAGATCATTCAGCAGGAGGCTCATTGCAGCTAATGAAGACAGCAGAGGAAGCCCAAAACCTCATAGAGATGGTGGCAAACAATCAATATTTCTTTGCTCATCAAAGACAACGCGAACCAGCCCAGAGAAGGGATGTGCTGGAGCTTGAAGGTGTTGACGTTCTCTTGGCACAAAACAAACAGATGCATCAACAGCTTCAGCAACAAATAGAAATGATGGCCAAGAAAATTGATGGACTGCAAGGTGTTGCAGTAAACACACAATGCCAATCTCAAATCTCACATGGATAGAATCAATCTGAAGAAAGTTTTGGGACATTCAATTTTGAGCAACAAAGCCCTGAGCAGGTGCAATGCATGAACAACACTTCAAGTTCATTTCAACACAATTTTCATGGTGATGCACATAAGACACCCTGGAAGACTCATTCTAATTCAAGGTGGGGTGAGCATCAGAATCAAGGACAAAAGGACTTAAACTCTGGCAGCCTCAGCAACACAAGCAACCATAACCATTCGTCCAATAATACTAACCAATTCAAAAATTCACAAAACACATATCACCAACCCCATAATAACTCACAAAACCACCAGAATAACTTTTCCACATCCACATCCCACCCACAAAGTACCCCCACAATTAATTCAAACAACTTCCAACAACAACCATCTCATTTCACACAACCACAACCAAATCCAGACTCTCAAAGAATCTCAAGTCTAGAGAAAATGATGGAGAAACTCATGAAAGTCAAGAGATGGAAGACAAGATCAGGAAGCTGCAAGGAAAGATCAGACCCTGGCATTCAAAAACCAAGAGACCTCAATCAGAAACCTTGAGAGACACATGGGGCAAATGGCTAAGCAAATTTCAGAAATGGATGAGAAGAGAGCAAATGCCTTCCCCAATGTCACTGAAGAACACCCAAGGGACAAAGGAAAAGCCACAAAATGGGAGGAGTGCAAAGCAATCACAGTGGGAAGTGAGAAGACTATGAAGAAGGAAGCCATCAATCAGGACAAACACAACAGAGAAGTTCCACAAGAAGAGACAGAGGGAAAAAGTAAAGAGGATCAAGAAACCAAAAATGTACAAATTTCAAAGGGATACAAGAACACCCTTGAATCACAACTACAAGAGAAGAGGGAAGGAGTGAATCCTTATGTCCCCAAACTTCCATACCCTCAGAGGTTTAAAAAAGAAAATGAGGATAAGCAATACTCAAAATTTCTGGACAAATTCAAGACACTCAGCATCAATATTCCTTTCTTGGAAGCACTTGAACAGATGCCACTATATGCCAAATTCATGAAGGAAGTACTAACAAAGAAAAGATCCCTGAAGGAAGGACAGATTGTTGAGATGTCAAAGGAATGTAGTGCTATCCTCCAAAGAGAGTTGCCAGAGAAGAAAGATGATCCTGGGAGTTTTTACATACCTTGCACCATAGGAAACATAACAATTGGGAAGTCATTCAGTGACCTCGGTGCAAGCATAAACTTGATGCCTTTGTCTCTAATGAGGAAACTTAAAATTTCTGAGCTAAAGTCCACACAAATAGTTCTCCAAATGGCTGACAAATCCACTATGCAAGCACTGGGAGTTGTGGAGAATGTGTTGGTAAAAGTGGGAAAATTTTTTCTCCATGCTGACTTTGTTATCTCAGATATAGAAGAGGACCCTGACACTCCCATCATCCTAGGAAGGCCTTTCCTAGCTACGGGCAGAGCATTGATAGATGTGGAAAAAGGGGAATTGTTGCTGAGAGTGCATGATGAGCATCTAGCATTCCATGTTTTTAAAACCTTGCATGAACCCATTCAAGAAGAAGATTTTATGAAGGATAAGGCCAGAGATCAACGTTTGAAGGAGGCATTCAATGAGTTAACTCCAAGACTTCTAAATCCATGATTGAAAGTAGTAGAAATGGTGCAACAAACCAAAGAAGTCAAGGAGGAACTAGATCCAAAACCCCTAGATGAGAAATTCAGCATCCCAGATAAAGAACCACCAAGGCAGGGAGTATCTGTTGAGAAAGAAAAGAAGAAGAGGCCAAGAGGGTGGAGAAATAAGAAGATCCCTACTGAAGGCTTTTCACCAGGGGATAAAGTGGTGTTAAACACCCAACCAATGAAAGTGTCTCCACAATTATCTGAATACTACACTATGAACCGGGTCCTTTCACTTGAACACCTAGAGACCATCAAAGAGGAGACTGGAAAAAAGTTCACAATAAGAGGTGAAAAGCTGAGGCACTATGATTTTCAGCCTCCATGATCAAAGAATGGAGGATGTCAAGCTAATGACAATAAAGAAGCGCTTGTTGGGAGGCAACCCAACCTGAGGTAGTTTCCTTTTTTTAGCTTATTTCAATAAGAAGGTTGAATAATTGGTCTGTAATGCAAGGAGCTAAGTTTGGTGTTGCACATCAAAACAATTTAAGGGAGAATGAAGGATTCTAAGTTTGGTGTTCCACCAAAATCTCATTTAAAAGAACATTCTCACTTCCTACACAATGCTAGCTCCAAGCAATAAGACAAATTATTCAACTATTTAACTGCTTTTTAGCTTTAATTCCATAACCTTTAGCAAGAACACAAGGTTTCACATATGGTTAACTTGTTGCATCAGAGGCAGTGGTAAGGAATTAAGTTTGGTGTTCCCATACCAAAATAAATCCAAAAGACATACTCAACTCATGCATACTAACCATTCACTTAAGGGCTTGAGATGCAAGCAACTTTTGAGAATTATGCAGAAAACTAGCCAACATTTGAAGACAATTTGCATTATGACTCAAAAGGGAGGCAACAGGAGGAAGAATGAAAAGCTGCAACTTAAAAGGTTGTATTTACACTTGATCCTTGTTGTTGTGAAAAGTTTTAATTCAGGAATTCTTGTATGTCTTGCTAAAGTGTTCATCTAGTTGCAAGTGAAGTTGTTTGATTAAATATGCTGATCTGCATAATGCTTGTCATTCATCACTTAGCTTTAAATTTTGTTTTGTTTCCCATATGCTTGAATAAAAGAGAAATGTTTGAATTAGAAAGTAAATATCCAATGTTGCATAAGTTAGAATGGAAGTTAATGGTGGTATATGTGCTTGATTAAATGCATAACTCATGAAATAATTGCTTCATAATGTCATTTTCATTGAAGTGTGAGCTAGCTTGCTGTCATAAAGGTTCTTATCAGTAAAAAAAATCCCTTGAGAACAAAATAAAACAGAAAGAAAAGGAAGAAGAAAAAGCCAATGTGGCAAGAAAAACAAAGAATAAGGCTAGGCACCAATAGCTTGGACCCTAGGACACATGCATGTGGTGTTCTTGTACTAGGATATGCTTGGACAAGTAAATTCTAAGGGGTATTTCAAAAACTGGCCACTTAGATCAACTGATTTGGGATGGTGATGAGCGGATAATTTGTACGCTTTTTGGCATTGTTTTTAGTATGTTTTTAGTAGGATTTAGTTAGTTTTTAGTATATTTTTATTAGTTTTTAGTTAAAATTCACTTTTGCGTTAAACGCCGGAACTGGCACCAAAATGGGAGTTAAACGCCCAAACTGGCATAAAAGCTAGCGTTTAACTCCAAGAAGAGTCTCTACACGAAAATGCTTCAATGCTCAGCCCAAGCACACACCAAGTGGGCCCGGAAGTGGATTTGTATGTCATTTACTCATCTTTGTACACCCTAGGCTACTAGTTCTCTATATATAGGACCTTTTACTATTGTATTTAGCATCTTCGGACATCTAGTTCTTAGATCAGATCTTGGTTCTTCTGGTTCCCTCTCTGGGGCCGAAGCCAATGATCACTCCTGTTCTTATGTATTTTCAACGGTGGAGTTTCTACACACCATAGATTAAGGTGTGGAGCTCTGCTGTACCTCGAGTATTAATGCAATTACTATTGTTCTTCTATTCAATTCAGCTTGTTCTTTGTCCAAGATATTCATTTGCACTCAAGAACTTGATGAATGTGATGATTATGTGACGCTCATCATCATTCTCACTTATGAACAAGTGACCGACAACCACTCTGTTCTATAAGCAAACAAGGCTCTAATGTTTATCTATTGGGTTCTTTAACCGGAATCTTCGTGGTATAGGCAAGAACTGATGGCGGCATTCAAGAGAATCCGGAAGGTCTAACCTTGTCTGTGGTATTCTGAGTAGGATTCAATGATTGAATGACTGTGACGTGCTTCAAACTCCTGAGGGCGGGGCGTTAGTGACAGACGCAAAAGAATCACTGGATTCTATTCCGGCCTGATTGAGAACCGACAGATGGATAGCCGTGCCGTGACAGGGTGCGTTGAACATTTCCAATGAGAGGATGGGAGGTAGCCACTGACAACGGTGAAACCCTTGCATAAGCTTGCCATGGAAAGGAGTAAGAAGGATTGGATGAAGACAGTAGGCAAGCAGAGAGACGGAAGGGATAAGCATCTTCATACGCTTATCTGAAGCTCTCACCAATGATATACATAAGTATCTCTATCTTTATCTTTATGTCTTATTCATCATCTATACCCATTTGAGTCTGCCTGACTAAGATTTACAAGGTGACCATAGCTTGCTTCATACCAACAATCTCCGTGGGATCGACCCTTACTCGCGTAAGGTTTATTACTTGGACGACCCAGTGCACTTGCTGGTTAGTTGTGCAAAGTTGTGTTTATGCCATGGTATTGAGCACCAAGTTTTTGGGGCCATTACTAGGGATTATTTGAGTTGTGAAAAGTAGTGATCACAATTTCGCACACCAAGTTTTTGGCGCCGTTGCCGGGGAATTAAATGTCCTAACTACGGTTTCGCATTTGTTCCCTGCAATAACTGTGCCAAGTTTTAATCCGGCAACAACACCAAGTTTTTGGCGCCGTTGCCGGGGATTGTTTTGTGTGTGGACAATTGACGGTTCATCTTGTTGCTTAGATTAGGTATTTTTCTTCGGAGTTCTTAAGAATGAATTCTAGTGGTTCATGATGATCTGTTGAAATCTGGCTGGCCGAGAAGCCATGTCTAATCTTATTGGACCGAGGTTTTAACTTATCATCACAAGAGCTTGTTGATTTCTATCAAACTTGCTATTGGAGCAATGATCTGCTGAGGCTTGGCTGGCCATTGGCCATGTCTAGTGTTTTGGACCGAAGCTTTCTTTGAAAGCTTGGCTGGCTGTGAAGCCATGTCTAATTCCTGGACCGGAGTCTTAGACTAGCATTGCAATGATTCCTGGAATTCAAATTAAAGAATTCTGAAACCTTTATTTTCTATTTTCATATAATTTTTGAAAAAGCACAAAAAAATTTTAAAAATCATAAAAACCAAAAATATTTTATGTTTCTTGTTTGAGTCTAGTGTCTAATCTTAAGTTTGGTGTTTTGCATGCATTGTTTATTTGATCTTGGTTCTATTTTCAAGTCAATAGTATAGGGAACTGAAGATTCAGAACATGCAGCAGAGGAATTACACAGAAAAACTGGGCGTTCAAAACGCCCAGTGAAGAAGGACAGACTGGCGTTTAAACGCCAGCCAGCCAGGGTACCTGGTTGGGCGTTTAACGCCCAAAAAGGTAGTGCATTGGGCGTTAAACGCCAGAATGTGCACCATTCTGGGCGTTTAACGCCAGGATGGCACAAGGGGGAGAATTTTGTTTTCAAATCAATTTTTTTTCAAGTTTTCAAAGTTTTTCAAAATCAAATCTTTTTCAAATCAAATCTTTTCAATCAAATGTTTTTAAAATCAATTTCTTTTCTTTTTTCAAAGATACTTGCTAACAATTAATGATTTGATTGAACATTTCAAGTATGTTGCCTTTTCTGTTGAGAGAGGTTTAATGTTTGAATCATATCTTTTCTTGTTAGGCAAGTCATTAATTTTTAAAATCAAATTTTTTTTTTTAAAATTGTTTTCAAATCATATCTTTTCAATCATATCTCTTTAAAACCACAACTTTTCAATCATATCTTTTTAATCACATCTTTTTCAAAATAGTTTTCAATCATATCTTTTTTAACTTCTAATTTCAAAATCTTTTTCAAAAATTACTTGATTTCTTTCCCACTCTTGGTTTTCGAAAATCAATTAAAGCTTTTCAAAATGTTTTTAAAAACTTTTTAACTTAATTTTTGAAAAATCTCTTCCCCTCTTCACACATCCTTCTATTTATGGAGTACCACTCCTCTTCAATGCACAATTCGAACTCTATCTCACTAAGTTCGAATTCTCTACTTCTTCTTTCTATTTCTCTTTTCCTCTGACACCTCAAGGAATCTATATATTGTGACATAGAGGATTCCACATTTTTCTTGTTCTCTTCTCTTTCATATGAGCAGGAACAAAGACAAAGGCATTCTTGTTGAAGCTGACCCTGAACCAGAAAGGACCTTAAAGCGAAAGCTAAGAGAAGCTAAGGCAAAATTCTCTGTAGAGGACCTAACCGAATTCTTAAAAGAAGAAGAACCCATGGCAGCCGAAAACAACAACAATGCAAGGAAGGTGCTGGGTGACTTTACTGCACCTACTCCCGACTTCTATGGGAGAAGCATCTCTATCCCTGCCATTGGAGCAAACAACTTTGAGCTTAAGCCTCAATTAGTTTCTCTAATGCAACAGAATTGCAAGTTCCATGGACTTCCATTGGAAGATCCTCATCAGTTCTTAGCTGAATTCTTGCAAATCTGTGACACTGTCAAGACTAATGGGGTTGACCCTGAGGTCTACAGACTTATGCTATTCCCTTTTGCTGTAAGAGACAGAGCTAGAGTATGGTTGGACTTACAACCTAAAGAAAGCCTGGACTCATGGGAAAAGCTAGTCAATGCCTTCTTGGCAAAGTTCTTTCCACCTCAAAAATTGAGTAAGCTTAGAGTGGAAGTCCAAACCTTCAGACAGAAGGATGGTGAATCCCTCTATGAAGCTTGGGAAAGATACAAACAATTAATCAGAAAATATCCTTCTGACATGCTTTCTGAATGGAGCATCATAGGTATTTTCTATGATGGTCTCTCTGAACTATCCAAGATGTCTTTGGATAGCTCTGCTGGAGGATCTCTTCATCTGAAGAAGATGCCTACAGAAGCTCAAGAGCTCATTGAAATGGTTGCAAATAACCAGTTCATGTACACTTCTGAAAGGAATCCTGTGAACAATGGGACAAGTCAGAAGAAAGGAGTTCTTGAGATTGATACTCTGAATGCCATATTGGCTCAGAATAAAATATTGACTCAACAAGTCAATTTGATTTCTCAAAGTCTGTCTGGAATGTAAAATGCACCAAGCAGTACTAAGGATGCTTCATCTGAAGAAGAAGCCTATGATCCTGAGAACCCTTCAATGGAAGAGGTGAATTACATGGGAGAACCCTATGGAAACACCTATAATTCTTCATGGAGAAATCACCCAAATTTCTCATGGAAGGATCAACAGAGACCTCAACAAGGTTTCAACAACAATAATGGTGGAAGAAACAGGTTTAGCAATGGCAAGCCTTTTCCATAATCTTCTCAGCAACAGACAGAGAGTTCTAAGCAGAACCCCTCTGACTTAGCAACCATGGTCTCTGATCTAATCAAAACCACTCAAAGTTTCATGACTGAAACAAGGTCCTCCATTAGGAACCTGGAGGCACAAGTGGGTCAGCTGAGCAAGAAAATTACTGAACTCCCTCCTAGTACTCTTCCAAGCAATACAGAAGAAAATCCAAAAGGAGAGTGCAAGGCCATAAACATGGCCGAATTTGGAGAGGAAGGAGAGAAAGTGAACGCCACTGAGAAAGACCTCAATGGGCGTGCACTGACCTCCACCGAGTTCCCCAATGAGGAACCATGCGAATCTGAGGCTCAAAATGAGACCATAGAGATTCCATTGGACTTGCTTCTGCCTTTCATGAGCTCTGATGAGTATTCTTCCTCTGAAGAGGATGAGTATGTCACTGAAGAGCAAGTTGCTAAATACCTTGGAGCAATCATGAAGCTAAATGACAAGTTATTTGGTAATGAGACTTGGGAGAACAAACCTCCTTTGCTCACCAAAGAACTGGATGACTTGTCTAGGCAGAAATTTCCTCAAAAGAGACAAGATCCTGGGAAGTTTTCAATACCTTGTACCATAGGCACCATGACCTTCAAGAAGGCTCTGTGTGACTTAGGGTCAAGTGTAAACCTCATACCTCTCTCTGTAATGGAGAAGCTAGGGATCTTTGAGGTACAAGCTGCAAGAATCTCACTTGAGATGCAGACAATTCAAGAAAACAAGCTTATGGACTTGTAGAGGATGTTCTGGTAAAAGTTGAAGACCATTACATCCCTACTGATTTCATAATCCTAGAGACTGGGAAGTGCATGGATGAATCCATCCTTGGCAGACCCTTCCTACCACAGCAAAGGCTGTGATTGATGTTGACAGAGGTGAACTGATCATTCAAGTGAATGAAGAATCCTTTGGGTTTAAGGCTCAAGGATATCCCTCTATCACCATGGAGAGGAAGCATGAAGAGCTTCTCTCAAAACAGAGCCAAACAGAGCCCCCACAGTCAAACTCTAAGTTTGGTGTTGGGAGGCCACAACCAAACTCTAAGTTTGGTGTTGAACCCCCACATTCAAACTCTAAGTTTGGTGTTGGGAGGTTCCAACATTGCTCTGAGTATCTGTGAGGCTCCATGAGAGACCTCTGTCAAGCTACTGACATTAAAGAAGCGCTTGTTGGGAGGCAACCCAATGTTATATCTTATCTATTTTCTTTTGTTATTTTATGTTTTTTGTAGGTTGATGATCATAAGAAGTCACAAAAACAATTGAAAAAGCAAAAACAGAATGAAAAACAGGAAGAAAAACAGCACACCCTGGAGGAAGAACCTACTGGAGTTTAAACGCCAGTGAGGCTAGCAGATGGGCGTTTAACGCCCAGTCTGGCACCATTCTGGGCGTTTAACGCCAGAAAGGGGCACCAGACTGGCGTTAAACGCCAGGAAAGGGCAAGAACCTGGCGTTAAACGCCAGAAATGGGCACCAGCCCGGCGTTTAACGCCAAGATTGGCTCAAAACGTGATTTTGCATGCCATTTGGTGCAGGGATGACTTTTCCTTGACACCTCAGAATCTGTGGACCCCACAGGATCCCCACCTACCCCACCACCCTCTCTCTTCTTCTTCACCCATTCACCAATCACCTCAACACCTCTTCCCCAAAAACCCTTCATCTATCAAATCCCATCTTTCTCTTCACCACTCACATCCATCCTTCATAAAACTCCACCTACCTCACCATTCAAATTCAAACCACTTTCCCTCCCAAACCCACCATAATGGCCGAACCCTACCCCCTCTTCACCCTATATAACCCATCTTGACTCCTCATTTTCACACACACTAAACACTACTTCTTCCCTCTTTGGCCGAACACAAAGCCATTCCCTTCTTTCTTATTTCTTCTTCTTCTACTCTCTTCTTTCTTCTTTTGCTCGAGGACGAGCAAACCTTTTAAGTTTGGTGTGGTAAAAGCATTGCTTTTTTTTTTCCATAACCATTTATGGCATCCAAGGCCGGAGAAACCTCTAGAAAGAGGAAATGGAAGGCAAAAGCTTCCACCTCCGAGTCATGGGGAGATGGAGAGATTTATCTCAAGGGTGCATCAAGACCACTTCTATGAAGTTGTGGCCTTGAGAAGGTGATCCCCGAGGTCCCTTTTTCACTCAAAAAGAGTGAATATCCGGAGATCCGACATGAGATTCAAAGAAGAGGTTGGGAAGTTCTTACCAACCCCATTCAACAAGTCGGAATCTTAATGGTTCAAGAGTTCTATGCCAATGCATGGATCACCAAGAACCATGATCAAAGTGTGAACCCGGATCCAAAGAATTGGCTTACTATGGTTCGGGGAAATACTTGGATTTTAGCCCGGAAATGTAAGGTTAGCATTCAACTTGCCCATGATGCAAGGAGATGAACATCCTTACACAAAAGGGTCAACTTTGATCAAAGGTTGGACCAAGTCCTCACTGACATTTGTGAAGAGGGCGCCCAATGGAAGAGAGATTCAAGAGGGAAGCCGGTTCAATTAAGAAGGCATGACCTCAAGCCCGTGGCTAGAGGATGGTTGGAGTTTATTCAACGCTCAATCATTCCCACTAGCAACCGGTCCGAAGTTACTCTAGACCGGGCCATCATGATTCATAGCATCATGATTGGAGAAGAAGTAGAAGTTCATGAGGTATAGCCCAAGAACTCTATAAGGTGGCGGACAAGTCCTCTACCTGGCAAGGTTAGCCTTTCCTCACCTCATTTGTCACCTCTGTTATTCAGTAGGAGTTGACATAGAAGGAGACATCCCCATTGATGAGGACAAGCCCATCACTAAGAAAAGGATGGAGCAAACAAGAGACCCTCTCATCATGAGATCCCTGAGATGCCTCAAGGGATGCACTTTCCTCCACAAAACTACTGGGAGCAAATCAACACCTCCCTAGGAGAATTGAGTTCCAACATGGGACAAACTAAGGGTGGAGCACCAAGAACCTTCCATCCTTCTCCATGAAATTAGAGAAGATCAAAGAATCATGAGAGGAGCAACAAAGACAAGGAGAGATATTTGAGCTCAAGCACTCCATAAGACCTTCAAGAGGAAGACCAAGCCGCCATCACTGAGGTGGACCCGTTCTTTAATCTCCTTGTTCTTTATTTCTTGTTTTTTCGAATTTTTGCTTATGTTTGTCCATGTTTGTGTCTTATGATCATTAGTGTCTTAGTGTCTATGCCTTAAAGTTATGAAATGTCCTATGAATCCATCACTTCTTAATAAACAAGTTCTTAATTGAAAAAGAAAAGAATTGCATGAATTTGAATTTTATAACAGATTAATTATTTTGATGTGGTGGCAACACTTTGTTTTCTGAATGTATGCTTAAACAGTGCATATGTCTTTTGAATTTGTTGTTCATGAATGTTGGCCCTTGAAAATGATGAAAAAGGAGACATGTTACTGAGGATCTGAAAATCATAAAAATGATTCTTGAAGCAAGAAAAAGCAGTGAATACAAAAAAAAAATATATGGCGAAAAAAAACGAAAAAAAGGGAGAGAAAGAGAAAAGAAAGAAAAAGGAAAGAAATAAAGTTGTGATCCAAGGCAAAAAGAGTGTGCTTAAGAACCCTGGACACCTCTAATTGGGGACTCTAGCAAAGCTGAGTCACAATCTGAAAAGGTTCACCCAATTATGTGTCTGTGGCATGTATGTATCCGGTGGTAATACTGGAAGAAAGAGTGCTTTGGGCCACGGCCAAGACTCATAAAGTAGCTGTGTTTAAGAATCATCATACTTAACTAGGAGAATCAATAACACTATCTGGATTCTGAGTTCCTAAAGAAGCCAATCATTCTGAATTCCAAAGGATGAAGTGAGATGCCAAAACTATTCAGAGGCAAAAAGCTAAAAGCCCCGCTCATCTAATTAATACTGATCTTCATAGATGTTTTTGGAGTCATTGCATATTCTCTTCTTTTTATCTTATTTGAGTTTCAGTTGCTTGAGGACAAGCAACAATTTAAGTTTGGTGTTGTGATGAGCGGATAATTTGTACGCTTTTTGGCATTGTTTTTAGTTAGTTTTTAGTATATTTTTATTAGTTTTTAGTTAAAATTCACTTTTCTGGACTTTACTATGAGTTTGTGTGTTTTTCTGTGATTTCAGGTATTTTCTGGCTGAAATTGAGGGACCTGAGCAAAATCTGATTCAGAGACTGAAAAGGACTGCAGATGCTGTTGGATTCTGACCTCCCTGCACGCGAAGTGGATTTTCTGGAGCTACAGAAGCCCAATTGGCGCGCTCTCAACGGCGTTGGAAATTAGACATCCTGGGCTTTCCAGCAATATATGATAGTCCATACTTTGCCCAAGCTTTGATGGCCCAAACCGGCGTTCAAAGTCACCTTCAGAAATTCCAGCGTAAACGCCGGAACTGGCACCAAAATGGAGTTAAACGCCCAAACTGGCATAAAAGCTGGCGTTTAACTCCAAGAAGAGTCTCTACACGAAAATGCTTCAATGCTCAGCCCAAGCACACACCAGTGGGCCCGGAAGTGGATTTTTAGTCATTTACTCATCTTTGTACACCCTAGGCTACTAGTTCTCTATATATAGGACCTTTTACTATTGTATTTAGCATCTTCGGGACATCTAGTTCTTAGATCAGATCTTGGTTCTTCTGGTCCCTCTCTGGGGCCGAAGCCAATGATCACTCCTGTTCTTATGTATTTTCAACGGTGGAGTTTCTACACACCATAGATTAAGTGTGGAGCTCTGCTGTACCTCGAGTATTAATGCAATTACTATTGTTCTTCTATTCAATTCAGCTTGTTCTTTGTCCAAGATATTCATTTGCACTCAAGAACTTGATGAATGTGATGATTATGTGACGCTCATCATCATTCTCACTTATGAACAATGACTGACAACCACTGTTCTATAAGCAAACAAGGCTCTAATGTTTATCTCTTGGGTTCTTTAACCGGAATCTTCGTGGTATAGGCAAGAACTGATGGCGGCATTCAAGAGATCCGGAAGGTCTAACCTTGTCTGTGGTTTCTGAGTAGGATTCAATGATTGAATTGAATGACTGTGACGTGCTTCAAACTCCTGAGGGCGGGGCGTTAGTGACAGACGCAAAAGAATCACTGGATTCTATTCCGGCCTGATTGAGAACCGACAGATGGATAGCCGTGCCGTGACAGGGTGCGTTGAACATTTCCAATGAGAGGATGGAGGTAGCCACTGACAACGGTGAAACCCTTGCATAAGCTTGCCATGGAAAGGAGTAAGAAGGATTGGATGAAGACAGTAGGAAAGCAGAGAGACGGAAGGGATAAGCATCTTCATACGCTTATCTGAAGCTCTCACCAATGATATACATAAGTATCTCTATCTTTATCTTTATGTCTTATTCATCATCTATACCCATTTGAGTCTGCCTGACTAAGATTTACAAGGTGACCATAGCTTGCTTCATACCAACAATCTCCGTGGGATCGACCCTTACTCGCGTAAGGTTTATTACTTGGACGACCCAGTGCACTTGCTGGTTAGTTGTGCAAAGTTGTGTTTATGCCATGGTATTGAGCACCAAGTTTTTGGGGCCATTACTAGGGATTATTTGAGTTGTGAAAAGTAGTGATCACAATTTCGCACACCAAGTTTTTGGCGCCGTTGCCGGGGAATTAAATGTCCTAACTACGGTTTCGCATTTGTTCCCTGCAATAACTGTGCCAAGTTTTGATCCGGCAACAACACCAAGTTTTTGGCGCCATTGCCGGGGATTGTTTTGTGTATGGACAACTGACGGTTCATCTTGTTGCTTAGATTAGGTATTTTTCTTCGGAGTTCTTAAGAATGAATTCTAGTGTTTCATGATGATCTGTTGAAATCTGGCTGGCCGAGAAGCCATGTCTAATCTTATTGGACCGAGGTTTCAACTTATCATCACAAGAGCTTGTTGATTTCTATCAAACTTGCTATTGGAGCAATGATCTGCTGAGGCTTGGCTGGCCATTGGCCATGTCTAGTGTTTTGGACCGAAGTTTTCTTTGAAAGCTTGGCTGGCTGTGAAGCCATGTCTAATTCCTGGACCGGAGTCTTAGACTAGCATTGCAATGATTCCTGGAATTCAAATTAAAGAATTCTGAAACCTTTATTTTCTATTTTCATATAATTTTTGAAAAAGCACAAAAAAATTTTAAAAATCATAAAAACCAAAAATATTTTATGTTTCTTGTTTGAGTCTAGTGTCTAATCTTAAGTTTGGTGTCTTGCATGCATTGTTTATTTGATCTTGGTTCTATTTTCAAGTCAATAGTACAGGGAACTGAAGATTCAGAACATGCAGCAGAGGAATTACACAGAAAAACTGGGCGTTCAAAACGCCCAGTGAAGAAGGACAGACTGGCGTTTAAACGCCAGCCAGGGTACCTGGTTGGGCGTTTAACGCCCAAAAAGGTAGTGCATTGGGCGTTAAACGCCAGAATGTGCACCATTCTGGGCGTTTAACGCCAGGATGGCACAAGGGGGAGAATTTTGTTTTCAAATCAATTTTTTTTCAAGTTTTCAAAGTTTTTCAAAATCAAATCTTTTTCAAATCAAATCTTTTCAATCAAATGTTTTTAAAATCAATTTCTTTTCTTTTTCAAAGATACTTGCTAACAATTAATAATTTGATTGAACATTTCAAGTATGTTGCCTTTTCTGTTGAGAGAGGTTTAATGTTTGAATCATATCTTTTCTTGTTAGGCAAGTCATTAATTTTTAAAATCAAATTTTTTTAAAAAATTGTTTTCAAATCATATCTTTTCAATCATATCTCTTTAAAACCACAACTTTTCAATCATATCTTTTTAATCACATCTTTTTCAAAATAGTTTTCAATCATATCTTTTTAACTTCTAATTTCAAAATCTTTTTCAAAAATTACTTGATTTCTTTCCCACTCTTGGTTTTCGAAAATCAATTAAAGCTTTTCAAAATGTTTTTAAAAACTTTTTAACTTAATTTTCGAAAAATCTCTTCCCCTCTTCACACATCCTTCTATTTATGGAGTACCACTCCTCTTCAATGCACAATTCGAACTCTATCTCACTAAGTTCGAATTCTCTACTTCTTCTTTCTATTTCTCTTTTCCTCTGACACCCCAAGGAATCTATATATTGACATAGAGGATTCCACATTTTTCTTGTTCTCTTCTCTTTCATATGAGCAGGAACAAAGACAAAGGCATTCTTGTTGAAGCTGACCCTGAACCTGAAAGGACCTTGAAGCGAAAGCTAGAAGCTAAGGCACAATCTCTGTAGAGGACCTAACCGAATTCTTCAAAGAAGAAGAACCCATGGCAGCCGAAAACAACAACAATGCAAGGAAGGTGCTGGTGACTTTACTGCACCTACTCCCGACTTCTATGGAGAAGCATCTCTATCCCTGCCATTGGAGCAAACAACTTTGAGCTTAAGCCTCAATTAGTTTCTCTAATGCAACAGAATTGCAAGTTCCATGGACTTCCATTGGAAGATCCTCATCAGTTCTTAGCTGAATTCTTGCAAATCTGTGACACTGTCAAGACTAATGGGGTTGACCCTGAGGTCTACAGACTTATGCTATTCCCTTTTGCTGTAAGAGACAGAGCTAGAGTATGGTTGGACTTACAACCTAAAGAAAGCCTGGACTCATGGGAAAAGCTAGTCAATGCCTTCTTGGCAAAGTTCTTTCCACCTCAAAAATTGAGTAAGCTTAGAGTGGAAGTCCAAACCTTCAGACAAAGGATGTGAATCCCTCTATGAAGCTTGGGAAAGATACAAACAATTAATCAGTCCTTCTGACATGCTTTCTGAATGGAGCATCATAGGTATTTTCTATGATGGTCTCTCTGAACTATCCAAGATGTCTTTGGATAGCTCTGCTGGAGGATCTCTTCATCTGAAGAAGACACCTACAGAAGCTCAAGAGCTCATTGAAATGGTTGCAAATAACCAATTCATGTACACTTCTGAAAGGAATCCTGTGAACAATGGGACTAGTCAGAAGAAAGGAGTTCTTGAGATTGATACTCTGAATGCCATATTGGCTCAGAATAAAATATTGACTCAACAAGTCAATTTGATTTCTCAAAGTCTGTCTGGAATGCAAAATGCACCAAGCAGTACTAAGGATGCTTCATCTGAAGAGAAGCCTATGATCCTGAGAACCCTTCAATGGAAGAGGTGAATTACATGGGAGAACCCTATGGAAACACCTATAATTCTTCATGGAGAAATCACCCAAATTTCTTATGGAAGGATCAACAGAGACCTCAACAAGGTTTCAACAACAATAATGGTGGAAGAAACAGGTTTAGCAATGGCAAGCCTTTTCCATCATCTTCTCAGCAACAGACAGAGAGTTCTAAGCAGAACCCCTCTGACTTAGCAACCATGGTCTCTGATCTAATCAAAACCACTCAAAGTTTCATGACTGAAACAAGGTCCTCCATTAGGAACCTGGAGGCACAAGTGGGTCAGCTGAGCAAGAAAATTACTGAACTCCCTCCTAGTACTCTTCCAAGCAATACAGAAAAAATCCAAAAGGAGAGTGCAAGGCCATAAACATGGCCGAATTTGGAGAGGAATGAGAGAAAGTGAACGCCACTGAGAAAGACCTCAATGGGCTGCACTGACCTCCACCGAGTTCCCCAATGAGGAACCATGCGAATCTGAGGCTCAAAATGAGACCATAGAGATTCCATTGGACTTGCTTCTTCTGCCTTTCATGAGCTGATGAGTATTCTTCCTCTGAAGAGGATGAGTATGTCACTGAAGAGCAAGTTGCTAAATACCTTGGAGCAATCATGAAGCTAAATGACAAGTTATTTGGTAATGAGACTTGGGAGAACAAACCTCCTTTGCTCACCAAAGAACTGGATGACTTGTCTAGGCAGAAATTTCCTCAAAAGAGACAAGATCCTGGGAAGTTTTCAATACCTTGTACCATAGGCACCATGACCTTCAAGAAGGCTCTGTGTGACTTAGGGTCAAGTGTAAACCTCATACCTCTCTCTGTAATGGAGAAGCTAGGGATCTTTGAGGTACAAGCTGCAAGAATCTCACTTGAGATGGCAGACAATTCAAGAAAACAAGCTTATGGACTTGTAGAGGATGTTCTAGTAAAAGTTGAAGACCATTACATCCCTACTGATTTCATAATCCTAGAGACTGGGAAGTGCATGGATGAATCCATCATCCTTGGCAGACCCTTCCTAGCCACAGCAAAGGCTGTGATTGATGTTGACAGAGGTGAACTGATCATTCAAGTGAATGAAGAATCCTTTGGGTTTAAGGCTCAAGGATATCCCTCTATCACCATGGAGAGGAAGCATGAAGAGCTTCTCTCAAAACAGAGCCAAACAGAGCCCCCACAGTCAAACTCTAAGTTTGGTGTTGGGAGGCCACAACCAAACTCTAAGTTTGGTGTTGAACCCCCACATTCAAACTCTAAGTTTGGTGTTGGGAGGTTCCAACATTGCTCTGAGTATCTGTGAGGCTCCATGAGAGACCTCTGTCATGCTACTGACATTAAGAAGCGCTTGTTGGAGGCACCCAATGTTATATCTTATCTATTTTCTTTTGTTATTTTATGTTTTTTGTAGGTTGATGATCATAAGAAGTCACAAAACAATTGAAAAGCAAAACAGAATGAAAAACAGGAAGAAAAACAGCACACCCTGGAGGAAGAACCTACTGGCGTTTAAACGTCAGTGAGGCTAGCAGATGGGCGTTTAACGCCCAGTCTGGCACCACTCTGGGCGTTTAACGCCAGAAAGGGGCACCAGACTGGCGTTAAACGCCAGGAAAGGGCAAGAACCTGGCGTTAAACACCAGAAATGGGCACCAGCCCGGTGTTTAACGCCAAGATTGGCTCAAAACGTGATTTTGCATGCCATTTGGTGCAGGGATGACTTTTCCTTGACACCTCAGAATCTGTGGACCCCACAGGATCCCCACCTACCCCACCACCCTCTCTCTTCTTCTTCACCAATTCACCAATCACCTTAACACCTCTTCCCCAAAAACCCTTCACCTATCAAATCCCATCTTTCTCTTCACCACTCACATCCATCCTTCATAAAACTCCACCTACCTCACCATTCAAATTCAAACCACTTTCCCTCCCAAACCCACCCATAATGGCCGAACCCTACCCCCCTCTTCACCCCTATATAAACCCATCTTCACTCCTTCATTTTCACACACCCTAAACACTACTTCTTCCCTCTTTGGCCGAACACAAAGCCATTCCCTTCTTCCTTATTTCTTCTTCTTCTACTCTCTTCTTTCTTCTTTTGCTCGAGGACGAGCAAACCTTTTAAGTTTGGTGTGGTAAAATCATTGCTTTTTGTTTCCATAACCATTTATGGCATCCAAGGCCGGAGAAACCTCTAGAAAGAAAAGGGAAGGCAAAAGCTTCCACCTCCGAGTCATGGGAGATGGAGAGATTCATCTCAAGGGTGCATCAAGACCACTTCTATAAAGTTGTGGCCTTGAAGAAGGTGATCCCCGAGGTCCCTTTTTCACTCAAAAAGAGTGAATATCCGGAGATCCGACATGAGATTCAAAGAAGAGGTTGGGAAGTTCTTACCAACCCCATTCAACAAGTCGGAATCTTAATGGTTCAAGAGTTCTATGCCAATGCATGGATCACCAAGAACCATGATCAAAGTGTGAACCCGGATCCAAAGAATTGGCTTACTATGGTTCGGGGGAAATACTTGGATTTTAGCCCGGAAAATGTAAGGTTAGCATTCAACTTGCCCATGATGCAAGGAGATGAACATCCTTACACAAGAAGGGTCAACTTTGATCAAAGGTTGGACCAAGTCCTCACTGACATTTGTGAAGAGGGCGCCCAATGGAAGAGAGATTCAAGAGGGAAGCCGGTTCAATTAAGAAGGCATGACCTCAAGCCCGTGGCTAGAGGATGGTTGGAGTTTATTCAACGCTTAATCATTCCCACTAACAACCGGTCCGAAGTTACTCTAGACCGGGCCATCATGATTCATAGCATCATGATTGGAGAAGAAGTAAAAGTTCATGAGGTTATAGCCCAAGAACTCTATAAGGTGGCGGACAAGTCCTCTACCTTGGCAAGGTTAGCCTTTCCTCACCTCATTTGTCACCTCTGTTATTCAGTAGGAGTTGACATAGAAGGAGACATCCCCATTGATGAGGACAAGCCCATCACTAAGAAAAGGATGGAGCAAACAAGAGACCCCTCTCATCATGAGATCCCTGAGATGCCTCAAGGGATGCACTTTCCTCCACAAAACTACTGGGAGCAAATCAACACCTCCCTAGGAGAATTGAGTTCCAACATGGGACAACTAAGGGTGGAGCACCAAGAACATTCCATCCTTCTCCATGAAATTAGAGAAGATCAAAGAATCATGAGAGAGGAGCAACAAAGACAAGGAAGAGATATTGAGGAGCTCAAGCACTCCATAAGACCTTCAAGAGGAAGAACAAGCCGCCATCACTGAGGTGGACCCGTTCTTTAATCTCCTTGTTCTTTATTTTCTTGTTTTTTCGAATTTTTATGCTTATGTTTGTCCATGTTTGTGTCTTATGATCATTAGTGTCTTAGTGTCTATGCCTTAAAGTTATGAATGTCCTATGAATCCATCACCTTTCTTAAATAAACAAAGTTCTTAATTGAAAAAGAAAAGAATTGCATGAATTTTGAATTTTATAACAGATTAATTATTTTGATGTGGTGGCAACACTTTTGTTTTCTGAATGTATGCTTAAACAGTGCATATGTCTTTTGAATTTGTTGTTCATGAATGTTGGCCCTTGAAAGAATGATGAAAAAGGAGACATGTTACTGAGGATCTGAAAAATCATAAAAATGATTCTTGAAGCAAGAAAAAACAGTGAATACAAAAAAAAATATAGGCGAAAAAAAAACGAAAAAAAGGGAGAGAAAGAGAAAAAGAAAGAAAAAAGAAAGAAATAAAGTTGTGATCCAAGGCAAAAAAGAGTGTGCTTAAGAACCCTGGACACCTCTAATTGGGGACTCTAGCAAAGCTGAGTCACAATCTGAAAAGGTTCACCCAATTATGTGTCTGTGGCATGTATGTATCCGGTGGTAATACTGGAAGACAGAGTGCTTTGGGCCACGGCCAAGACTCATAAAGTAGCTGTGTTCAAGAATCATCATACTTAACTAGGAGAATCAATAACACTATCTGGATTCTGAGTTCCTAAAGAAGCCAATCATTCTGAATTCCAAAGGATGAAGTGAGATGCCAAAACTATTCAGAGGCAAAAAGCTAAAAGCCCCGCGCATCTAATTAATACTGATCTTCATAGATGTTTTTGGAGTTCATTGCATATTCTCTTCTTTTTATCTTATTTGAGTTTCAGTTGCTTGAGGACAAGCAACAATTTAAGTTTGGTGTTGTGATGAGCGGATAATTTGTACGCTTTTTTGGCATTGTTTTTAGTATGTTTTTAGTAGGATTTAGTTAGTTTTTAGTATATTTTTATTAGTTTTTAGTTAAAATTCACTTTTCTGGACTTTACTATGAGTTTGTGTGTTTTTCTGTGATTTCAGGTATTTTCTGGCTGAAATTGAGGGACCTGAGCAAAAATCTGATTCAGAGACTGAAAAGGACTGCAGATGCTGTTGGATTCTGACCTCCCTGCACGCGAAGTGGATTTTCTGGAGCTACAGAAGCTCAATTGGCGCGCTCTCAACGGCGTTGGAAATTAGACATCCTGGGCTTTCCAGCAATATATGATAGTCCATACTTTGCCCAAGATTTGATGGCCCAAACCGGCGTTCAAAGTCACCTTCAGAAATTCCAGCGTTAAACGCCGGAACTGGCACCAAAATGGGAGTTAAACGCCCAAACTGGCATAAAAGCTGGCGTTTAACTCCAAGAAGAGTCTCTACACGAAAATGCTTCAATGCTCAGCCCAAGCACACACCAAGTGGGCCCGGAAGTGGATTTTTATGTCATTTACTCATCTTTGTACACCCTAGGCTACTAGTTCTCTATATATAGGACCTTTTACTATTGTATTTAGCATCTTCGGACATCTAGTTCTTAGATCAGATCTTGGTTCTTCTGGTTCCCTCTCTGGGGCCGAAGCCAATGATCACTCCTGTTCTTATGTATTTTCAACGGTGGAGTTTCTACACACCATAGATTAAGGTGTGGAGCTCTGCTGTACCTCGAGTATTAATGCAATTACTATTGTTCTTCTATTCAATTCAGCTTGTTCTTTGTCCAAGATATTCATTTGCACTCAAGAACTTGATGAATGTGATGATTATGTGACGCTCATCATCATTCTCACTTATGAACAAGTGACTGACAACCACTCTGTTCTATAAGCAAACAAGGCTCTAATGTTTATCTCTTGGGTTCTTTAACCGGAATCTTCGTGGTATAGGCAAGAACTGATGGCGGCATTCAAGAGAATCCGGAAGGTCTAACCTTGTCTGTGGTATTCTGAGTAGGATTCAATGATTGAATGACTGTGACGTGCTTCAAACTCCTGAGGGCGGGGCGTTAGTGACAGACGCAAAAGAATCACTAGATTTTATTCTGGCCTGATTGAGAACCGACAGATGGATAGCCATGCCGTGACAGGGTGCGTTGAACATTTCCAATGAGAGGATGGGAGGTAGCCACTGACAATGGTGAAACCCTTGCATAAGCTTGCCATGGAAAGGAGTAAGAAGGATTGGATGAAGACAGTAGGAAAGCAGAGAGACGGAAGGGATAAGCATCTTCATACGCTTATCTGAAGCTCTCACCAATGATATACATAAGTATCTCTATCTTTATCTTTATGTCTTATTCATCATCTATACCCATTTGAGTCTGCCTGACTAAGATTTACAAGGTGACCATAGCTTGCTTCATACCAACAATCTCCGTGGGATCGACCTTTACTCGCGTAAGGTTTATTACTTGGACGACCCAGTGCACTTGCTGGTTAGTTGTGCAAAGTTGTGTTTATGCCATGGTATTGAGCACCAAGTTTTTGGGGCCATTACTAGGGATTATTTGAGTTGTGAAAAGTAGTGATCACAATTTCGCACACCAGATGGCCAATTGAAAGTCCACAATAAAGAGCAACCTAGCCACAGAACATTTAGTTATCCAAAGAGGTGCTGGGCATCAATGATTCTAGGAGGAAATAGTGAGCCATGTGTCTGTGGTGAAGAAATGTTGAGTAAAAATAAAGCCAAAGGCTACTGCAACATTTGACACCAAGCCTTCAAAGAATAATAAGCTTGATAAGCAAAATAAGAAAAGAAAAGTTAGCAAGGGAGCAAGCAAAAAGTAAACCTTACAACAGCAAGTTTAGTAAGCCTTTGAGAAAAAGTGTATATTATGTAACAGCAAACAATAACTGAGTTATCTTTGTCTACATAAAAACTCCATGAATCAAGTTCTACTATATGCCTAATAAGGATATGTATGCTTTTCTTTTTTCATTTCATTTCCTCTTAATTTTGATGCTTGCTTGGGGATAAGCAAGATTTAAGTTTGGTGTTGTGATGACAAGTCATCATATACCCATTTCTCAAGCTAATTTCACTTGTTTCATTAGTTTTTATGCACTTTCTTGCACCATAAGTAAGCAATTTAGAGTGGAATTTCATGTTTTATTTGAATCAATCAACCACCACTTAATTGATGCTAAATCATGAGGTTTAAGCTAAATTTAATTGAATTTTAATTGATTTATAAACCTTGTGAATTTAGTGATACTTTGATTGGTTGTTTTGATTATTTGAAGGTGAAGAAAAAGAAGAAAAGAGTGAAGCGTGGCTTAAGAAAGCATGGCCCAAGGAAGAAAAGAGTGTAGCGCATGGAAGGAAGAAAGCCACATTGCCCTCCTCAAGAGCACACTGCCCTCCAAGGGAGCACAACAATGAACCAAGCACTCAAGGCCTCGCTGCCCTGCCCTCCTTGAGGGCGGAGCACAATTCTAGGCCAAGAAACAAGGGAAGGAAAAATTCTGCCCTGCCCTCCTTGAGAGCATTATCGGGCTTCATCCAAGAAAAATTCAAAGAAAAAGTTTGATAATGAAGGCTACAAGGTTTGAACCCATGACCCAAGGGAAGGAAGGAGTGCTCCTTGTAAGGAAAATAAGCCAAAAATTGTCCAAAGTGTTCCCAGCAAGTCTCAAACACGGAGACTTCACTAACAAAGCAAGGAAGCTACGCTCTTAGCACCACTTGAGCGCTACCCTGATGGTGTCCAAGACTTGGCACGCGAAATATATTAAGAGAGGCAAAGCGCATCATGGCAACATTGCCCTGCCCTCCACAAGGGCAGGGCAGCATCCTGATGCCTATCCCACACTTGGCACGCAACATGCTTCATCACACAATTTCCCTGCTCTGCCCTCCACAAGGGCAGGGCAGCCTCTTGGAAGCTAATTTCTCATGGGCTGAAAATTGAATCAAAAATCCAACTTAATCCATTTCTTCACCAAATCAAAAAGCCCACTCAAAATTCTTAGATCCAAAATAGAAAGTGTATAAATAGGTGTTAGTTAGGATTAGAGTGGAGAGTTCTTTTTGGGAGAGAAAGCTTACTTTCATTTTTGAATCTTCATCTTTAGTCAACTTGAGAGCTCACTTTCCATTTTCTATTTTCTGCAATTGGAGGAGAGAATTCATTTGTTCTACCTCTGATCTTTTGTTTTTTTTACTGGGTTTTGTTTGAGTCTTGAGTGTGAAGAATTGAGAAATTTCTGTCTCAATCTCCCTTCAAGATCTCTTTAATTTCCCTTCTGCATAATTGAGTTCAATTCCACTTCCTCTACTGCTGCAACCTTTAATTTCTCTTTAATTGCTTTGCGAACTTGGATCTGGGAAGGCAATTGAGATATAGACTGTGCTATCTAGTCTCTAGAGTCCTGAGATCCAATTTTCCTTTTGGTTCTTCTGTTGAGATCTAGATAATTTCAATTCTTCTCTTGCTTTGTTAATTGCTGCAATTTAATTTCCCTTGCTTAATTTCTGAATTCCCAGTCCTCAAATCCCTTTTCCATTCAAGCAATTTATATTTCTTGCACTTTAAGTTACCGCAATTTACATTTCTTGCACTTTAAGTTTCAGTCATTTAATTTATTGTTCTTTAAGATTCAGCACCTTTACTTTCAATTCTCTTTAATTTCTGCAATTCATCCCTCTCCCTTTACATTTCCTGCTATTTACTTATTGTTGGATACAAAATCACTCAACCAATACTTGATTCGCTTGACTAAATCAACCACTAAACTAAAATTGCTCAATCCTTCAATCCCTGTGGGATCGACCTCACTCCCGTGAGTTTTATTACTTGATGCGACCCGGTACACTTGCCGGTGAGTTTTGTGTTGGATCGTTTTCCACACATCACAACTCTCCTCTGTCAACATCAATCACAGCTTTTGTTATGGCTAGGAAAGGTCTGCCAAGGATGATAGATTCATCCTTATCCTTCCCAGTGTCTAGGATTATGAAATCAGTAGGGATGTAAAGGCCTTCAACCTTCACTAGCACGTCCTCTACTAGTCCATAAGCCTATTTCATTGATTTGTCTGTCATCTCTAGTGAGATTCTTGCATCTTGTACCTCAAAGATTCCTAGTTTCTCCATTACGGAGAGTGTTATGAGGTGAATACCAGACCCTAGGTGATACAGAGCCTTCTCAAAGGTCATGGTGCCTATGGTACATGGTATTAGGAATTTACCAAGATCTTGTTTCTTTTGAGGTCAAGTTTGCTGAACCCAGGTATCCAGTTCATTAATGAGTAATGGAGGTTCATCCTCCCAAGTCTCATTACCAAATAGCTTGGCATTCAGCTTCATGATTGCTCCTAAATACTAGGAAACTTGCCTTTCAATAATGTCTTCATTTTCTTCAGAAGATGAATAGTCATCAGAGCTCATGAATGGTAAAAGAAAGTTCAAAGGAATCTCTATGGTCTCTGTATGAGCCTCAGATTCTTTTGGTTCCTCATTGGGGTACTCCTTAATGGCCAGCGGCTGGGAATCACTGCCTTTTCATTCTCTCTTGGTTCAGCCATGTTGGTCACAGTTATAGCCTTGCACTCTCTTTTGTGATTCTCTTTTGTATTGCTTGGGAGAGTGCTATGAGGAGTTTCAGTAACCCTTTTACTCTGTTGACCCACTTGTGCCTCCAAGTTTTTGATGGAGGACCTTGTTTCATTCATGAAATTGAGAGTGGCCTTAGATAGATCAGAGACTATATTTGCTAAGCTAGATGGATTCTGCTCAGAATTCTCTGTCTGTTGCTGAGAGGATGATGGAAAAGGTTTGCTATTGCTAAACCTGTTTCTTCCACCATTATTACTGTTAAAGCCTCGTTGAGGCTTTTGTTGATCGTTCCATGAGAAATTTGGATGATTTCTCCATGAGGGATTATAGGTGTTTCTATAGGCTTCACCCATTTAAGTCACCTCTGCCATTGCAGGGTTCTCAGTATCATAAGCTTTTTCTTCAGAAGATGATTCTTTAGTACTGTTGGATGCATTTTGCAATCCATTCAAACTCTGAGAAATCATATTGACTTGCTGAGTCAGCATTTTGTTCTGAGCTAATATGGCATTCAGAGCATCAAGTTTAAGAACTCCTTTCCTTTGAGGCCTCCCATTGCTCACAGGATTCCTTTTAGAGATGTACATGAACTGGTTATTTGCAACCATTTCAATGAGTTCCTGAGCTTCTGCAGGCATTTTCTTCAGGTGAATAGATCCACCTGCAGAATAGTCCAATGACATCTTAGACAATTCAGATAGACCATCATAGAATATATCCAGGATGGTCCATTCTGAAAGCATGTCAGAAAGACACTTTTTGGTCAGTTGCTTGTATCTTTCCCAAGCTTCATAGAGGGATTCACCTTCTTTTTGCCTGAAGGTTTGAACATCCACTCTAAGCTTACTCAGCTTTTGAGGAGGAAAGAATTTTGCTAAGAAAGCCGTGACCAGCTTATCCCAAGAGTTCAGGCTATCTCTAGGTTGAGAGTCCAACCATATCTAGCTTTGTCTCTTACAACAAAAGGGAAAAGAATAAGCTTATAGACCTCGGGATCAACTCCATTGGTCTTAACAGTATCACAGATCTGCAAGAAGTCAGTTAAGAACTGAAAAGGATCTTCTGATGGAAGTCCATAAAACTTACAATTTTATTGCATCAAAGAAACTAATTGAGGCTTTAGCTCAAAATTGTTTGCTCCAATGGCAGGGATTGAGATGCTTCTTCCATGGAAGTTAGAATTTGGTGCAGTGAAGTCACCAAGCATCTTCCTTGCATTATTGTTGGGTTCGGCCATTACTTCTTTTTCGAGATTCTCTGTAAGGTTTTCTCTGAATTGTTGTGCTTTAGCTTCTCTTAGCTTCTTCTACATAGTCCTTTCAGGTTCAGGATCAGCTTCAACAAGAATGTTCTTGTCCTTGCTCCTGCTCATATGAAAAAGAAGAGAACATAAAGGAAGAGGAATCCTCTATGTCATAGTATAGAGATTCCTTAAGGTGTCAGAGGAAAATAAGAATAGGAGGGTGAGGTAGATAGAGGCAAATTCGAACATATAAGGAATGAAAGAGTCCGAATTGCTAGTAGAGGAGAAGCGTTAGTGATTAAATAGAAAAAGATGAGAGAGAGGAAATTTTTGACAATTAAATCAAACTTTAAAATAATTAGTTAATTAAAAAGAGTTTTGAAATATGGTTAAGGGTTTTCGAAAATCAAAAATGAGAAAGTGGTTACATAGTTTTGAAAAAGATAGGAAATAATAAATTTGAAAAGATAAGAAGTTAGAAAAGATTTTTGAAATGAAAAATTTGAAAAAGATATGATTCGAAAAAGATTTGATTGAAAAAAAAAGAAAGATATGTTTGAAAAGATATGATTAAAAAACAAATTTTTGTAAAAAAATTTGGTTTTTAAAATTTGATGACTTGACTAACAAGAAATTAAAAGATAGGATTCTAAAATTCAAATATTGAACCTTTCTTAACAAGAAAGTAACAAAACTAAAATTTTTGAATCACAACATTAATTGTTACCAAGGATTTTTGAAAATATTGAAAGAAAAATGAAAAAAATTTGAAAATGATTTGTTTTTGAAAAAGATACGATTGATAAGAGAGGATATTAAAAAGATAAGATTTTGAAAAATTAGTTTTAAAACTTGAAAATTTGAAAAAGATTTGAATTGAAAACAAAATCTCCTATTTGGTGCTATCCTGGCGTTAAACACCCAGAATGGATACCATTCTGGGTGTTTAACGCCCAAAATACTATCTCCTTGGGCGTTAAATGCCAGAATTCCTTCCTCAATGGGTGTTTTGAACGCCCAGCTTTTGAAAAAAAATATTTCTTTTTTTTTTTACTTTTTAATGAGGAGAAGGAAAAACAACAAAATTAAACTAATCATGAAAAATCAGAATCAAACAGATAATGCAAGAACACTTTGAATGTCAAGATGAACACCAAGAACATATTTTTTTGAAAAAAATTTGATGCAAGACACCAAACTTAGAAGTTTGTATACTATGGACACTAACAATTTGAGAATACACATGAGAAACAACAAAGGACACAAAACAAGAGATGTTGAAGATCAGACAAGGAAAATCACCAAGAACAACTTGAAGATCAATGAAGAACACAAGAACACATTTTCAAAAAATGCACGAAGAATACAAACATGCAATTGACACCAAACTTAAAAATTGACACTAGACTCAAACTAAAAACACAAAATATTTTTGATTTTATGAATTCATAATTTTTTTTTGTATTATTTTTTTTCAAAAATTATTTTGAAAAAGAAAACAAGAAACTCAAAAATTTTTAATACAAATTCCAGGAATCATGCAATGTTAGTCTAAAGCTTCAGTCTAAAAAGATTAGACATGGTCAACCAAGCTTCAGCAGGACATTACATACAACAGCCAAATTGATGGGAATCAACTAGCTCCTGTGATGATAAAAGCATCATCTGAAACTCTAGAATTCATTCTTAAAAATTCTGAAGAACAAAAAAAAAAGAAAAATACCTAATCTGAGCAATCCCCGGCAACGACACCAAAAACTTGGTGCAGGAAATTGTTATCACTAGGCATGGCTCAAAAACTTGGTGCACAATACCATGATTCACACGTCTCTTCACAATTTCGCACAGCTGACCAGCATGTGCACTGGGTCGTCCAAGTAATACCTTACGTGAGTAAGGGTCGATCCCACGGAGATTGTCGGCTTGAAGAAAGCTATGGTCATCTTGTAAATCTCAGTCAGGCGGATTCAAATGGTTATGAAGCTTTTATAATTTAAAGATAAATAAAACATAAAATAAAGATAGAGATACTTATGTAATTCATTGGTGGGAATTTCAGATAAGCGTATGGAGATGCGTTATTCCTTCTGAATCTCTGCTTTCCTACTGTCTTCATTTAATCATTCATACTCATTTCCATGGCAAGCTGTATGTTCGGGCTTCACCGTTGTCAATGGCTACCTCCCGTCCTCTCAGTGAAAATGGTCCAACTACGGGATACGTAGGGCTAATCATATGTCGGTTCTCACTTGTATTGGAATAGGACCATGTGATCCTTTTGCATTTGTCACTACGCCCAAAAGTCATGAGTTTGAAGCTCGTCACAATCATCCCATCATAGATCCTACTCGGAATACCACAGACAAGGTTTAGACTTTCCGGATCTCAAGAATGATGCCAATTGATTCTAGCTTATACCAAGAAGACTCTGATCTCACGGAATGGAAGGCTCTATTGTCAGGAGAGGCAACCATGCGTCGTGATCCAGGAATCCAAGAGATATACATTCAAGCTTGGTTTCATGTAGAAGAGAAGTGGTTGTCAGACACGCGTTCATAAGTGAGAATGGTGATGAGTGTCACTTGATCATCACATCCATCATGTTATTGTGTGCGAATGAATGTCTTGGAATAATAATAGGCTTGAATTGAATAGAAGAACAATAGTACTTTGCATTAATACTCGATGAACAGTAGATCTCCACACCTTAATCTATGAGGTGTAGAAACTCCACCCTTGAAAATACATAAGGGATGAAGGTCCAGGCATAACCGAATGGCCAGCCCCCATAAAAGTCTAAGATAGCATAAAAATGATCAAAGATCGATCTAAGGATGATCCAGAGATGAAAATACAATAGTAAAAGGTCCTATTTATACTAGACTAGTTATTAGGGTTTACAGAAATAAGTAAATGATGCAGAAATCCACTTCCGGGCCCACTTGGTGTGTGCATGGGCTGAGCATTGAAGCTTTCATGTGTAGAGACTTTTCTTGGAGTTAAACGCCAACTTTTATGCCAGTTTGGGCGTTTAACTCCAGCTTTTATCTTGTTTCTGGCGTTTAACGTTATAGGGCAAGAAGTTGGCGTTTAAACGCCAATTTGCATCGTCAAAACTCGAGCAAAGTATGGACTATTATATATTGCTGGAAAGCCCAGGAGGTCGACTTTCCAACGCAATTGAGAGCGTGCCATTTGAGTATCTGTAGCTCCAAAAAATCCATTTCGAGTGCAGGGAGGTCAGAATCCAACAGCATCAGCAGTCCTTTTTCAGCCTCTGAATCAGAATTTTGCTTAGGTCCCTCAATTTCAGCTAGAAAATACCTAAAATCATAGAAAAATACTCAAACGCATAGTAAAGTCCAGAAATGTGAATTTTGCTTAAAAACTAATAAAAATATACTAAAAAGTAGCTAGATCCTACTAAAAACTACCTAAACACAAGGCCAAAAAGCGTATAAATTATCCGCTCATCACTCAAGCGCAAGAACTCGGACTTGTTCCTTCAGATTCTCATAGGCAGCATTCACACTACCTACAACATGACCCTGGAGCTTGGCATAGTCAGCTCAGGCAGAATCCAAACTCTTTCAAAACTCAACCATTTCTCTATAAGTCCGGACATAACTATCCTAATGCTTCTAGGCCATCTCCTCAGACAGGTCCGCCAAAGCCTTAGCCGCTGTAGCCCGAACCTTTTCACCCTCCAACTCTTTCTCCATTTTCGCCACCTTTTTCTCAAGCTCCTCCTTCAATCCCTTGATCCTATCATACTCCGACTTGGCCTCTTTCATGAAAGCCTTGGTGGCATGAACAGGGACATCCTGAGCAGTTCGGAACAAAGTCGCTCCCATGTGCGCCATTCTCACACTATTTCGGGTAATGAATTCCAGATTGTGAAGGATGGATACATCATCCGTAGGCATAATGCCGTAAGGATCAATTTGTTGGTCAACAAACCCCATGACATCGAAGTCAGGAGCATCGAAGTTAAAGGGCTCAACAGTTCTCGGCTTTTTGGGAGAAGGGCCAGCAACAGACGGGGAGGCAGCACTGGAAGATGGTAGAGGAGGAACAAAGGAGGCTAGCCGGACGTTAGGAGTCGTGATGATCTTTTTAGCACCAGAAGCGTCCGAGGTCGACCTTTTTAAAGAAGCCCTAGACGACCCCTCCTCAGGAACCTTGGCCGAGAGGTTTAGGGCAGCAGTTGCCTTCTTCACCTTTTTAAAGGCCTTCATAGCATCATTGTTTTAAACCATCTCTGAAAATATGTAGCAAGAAAACCAAGTTATAAATAGACCAGAAAAGGGATAAACTCAACAAAATAAAGCAACACAATAGATACAAAAGAAGTCGACCACTACCCAGCTCAGCTCGGAGAAGTGAAGGATCTCCTAGAAATTTATTGGTATCGAGATGGGGAGGCCGCCCCAGTTCTCTTCCAACACAGTTACAAGGGCTTGTTTGACCTCATCCAATATCTCCCAGGAATATCTAGATACCACTACACTTTATTGCCACTCCAAAGGAAAAGCAGGTTCATCATTTTCATCCAGAAAAAAGGGATGAGCTCCTTCAACAGCTCGGGCCTTAAAGAAATAGTTCTTAAAATCATGGAAGGATTCATCATACATGAAAAAAAACCTTTTTTCCATGGGAAGCTCGGAAGAAAACCCAGGCGGCCTTCTTCTTAACCACACCAGGCTTTGTCAAACAAAGAGGTAAAAGAAGAAGGATTGGGAAGGTTGGACACCGAATTCATGACACAACAATTGGAAGATTTTTATGAAACCCCAGGAATTGGGATGGAGTTGGGATGGAGCCACGTTACAAGACCATAACAGACTGGTCTCAAAAAGAGTAAAAGGCAGAGTAATGTTCATCTGACTAAAAAAGAAATCGTACGCATAGAAAAAATGGCGATCTCCAGCAGCCCGAGTGGAAAAATAAACTCTCTCTTCAGAAGTAGGGGTTACAAGCTCATAGTTATTCTCATCACTACCATTACTACAAATCCTATGGAATTTCCTAAGTTGCTCACAAAATTCAGAGTCAACCAGTGAAATACACAAAAGAACCATAAAATCCACCCAGTCGGCCATGCCAGCAGGAACTTGGGAGGATGTCTCGACAATATTCTTACGGGAAGACATGGATCAACTATTCCTACAAAAAGGAAAAAGGGGGGGTTACTAATCAAACAGCTCGGGCAAAGTGAGGAAGAACAGCTCAGACAAAAATGGATACAAACTCAAAACTACAGTATACAGAATATCAGAAATAACAAAAAAAGGAAACTCTAGGACACAACCCAAAGTCCTGGGGCATCCTTTGGAGGCAGTAACAGAATAAGAGCTAAAGCCTACAACTCAACTTTTCCCAGCAAGAGAAGAACCTTCTTCTTAAAACAAGCGACACTCCGAAAAGAACTTTCACAAAGCAAAAAGCTATCAAAATCACACAGAGAACTGTTATACATCAACGTAAGCCAAAGAAGCAACCTTTTTTTTTGGAATCAAGCAAACTCATCATTCCAAAAGCAACAAAACCAAAAATACAAGCAGAAACGGTAGCTACATGCAAATCAGAGCACGCAATACAGCAGCAAATCAGAAGCAACAAAAACATAGAAAAGATTCAAACTTTCCAACACAAATGCAAGCAAGAACAAAGCTTTTCATGACCAAACAGAACTTTAAAAGGAAAGAGTGTAAAAAAGAGAAGAAGAAAACCAACCTGTTAAGGAAGAAGTAGATGACAAAAGAGGCAACAAAGTGGCTGCAAAACACGAAGACAAAGGAGCTTGAGAAACGAAAAGGTAAAGCACCAACAGTTAGAGAAGGAAAAGCAAAGAGAGAAAAAACTGAAGCCTTGCAAATTCAAAAGATACGAAGAAGGAAGCAGAAGAAACGGTAAAAGAGGAATTAAATGAGTATTTAAAAACCCTCGCACGTTTTCAAGAAAAGGCACGGAGAACAAAACGCACGAACCATTAAAAGAGGAGAGAGTAAAACGTTCCACATTTAAGCTACCAAATAAAAGCTCTACAACGAGTTCGACAAATGCTCGAGCTCGACTTTTCCAAGTAAGAAGATCGAATTCTAGCAAAAAGACACGATCTTAAGGGAAAGACCGAGCTCGGAGCAGGGGCACTGTTCATGCCCTGGGTCAAGCTATACGACCCAGGTGGATCAACGACAAATCGATCGACCTGTTCAAGATCAGGATTACCTGACTTCTTTATAAAAGAGGTCGGTCAAACTGCTACAGAAACCCAAGAAGGCCCAAACAGAGGAACACGACCCAAAATCTAAAGGCAGCCCCAAAAGCCTAGAAGGATAAAGACAGTTCCTTAAAGATAAAGAAGACTTCACTCAAAGATAAGATAAGATAATTATCTTATCTCAAGGGAAGATCATTCCAAACCATTATAAATACACTGGAGCACCCAGGTATAACTCATACTCTGATTCTACTAAAAACCTGCTTAATACCCTTGATAACTTAAGCATCAGAGTCCCTTGCAAGTACCACCACCCTCTGGTGATGAGGGATCAGCACCACCACCAAGTCCAACAAGTCAGATACGGTGGCTCCGGCCACCATCATCAAGTCGGACTCAATAGCGCCAACCAGTACAGAAGATCTCGTCTGATATCAACCTACAGTTTCAGATAACCCTCGGAACAATACTCATGGGAGATGCTTGATGAGGTCGAGCAGGCCTTTGTAACTATGTTGGAGGATATTTGGGGGGAACCTCCCCATCTTGACACAAAGAGATTTTTGGGGGACCCTTCTCTTGTCCGAGCCGAGCTGGGTAGTGACCGACTTCCTTTGTTATGTTTTGTTTGTTTTTATTTCTTTTCCTCCAGTTTTGTAACTTGTTTTGATTTGTTTTTTCAGAGATGGCCAAGACCAATGATTCCATGAAAGTCTTTAAGAAGGTGAGGATGGCTACTACTGCGTAGAATATTTCGGCCAAGGCTGCAGGGGAGGGATCTTCTCAAGTTCCTCCTAAGAGACTGATCTTGTGTTCTACTGGGCCGAGGAGGGTGATCCCAACACCTCAAGTCCATTTAGTTAATCCTCCACAGACTTCTGCTGCTACTTCTTCTCCTACTGTCGTTCCTCCTCCAAAAAGACCCCGGACTATCAAGCCTTTTAATCTAGATGCTCCCGACTTTGATGATCAACAAATTGCTCCTTATGGTGTCATGCCTACTGATGATGTATCCATTCTTCATCATTTGGATTTTATCACTCGGAGTGGCATTAAACTGGCACACATGGGAGCAGCTTTATACCAGACTACTCAATATCTTCCTATCCATGCTACAAAAGCCTTTATGGAGGAGGCCAAGTCAGAATTTGATCGGATTAAGGGCTTGAAGGAGGAGCTCGAGGTGAAAGCAGCCAAGTTGGAGAAAAAATTGCAAGGGGAGAAGATTCGGTCTGTTGCTTTGAACTTTTTATATTTTGTAACTTGTGGTTTCTAACTGCTGGATACTTTTAGTTGCTTCTCTGTTAGCAACTTTATTTTTGGAAAAACAAAGGTAGTTTTTCAGGTTCTTTTGGGTTGACTTTAGGTGGCCTCTTGAGTCCAATTATTATTATAACCTTGTTTCTTGTGTGATATGCTTGTAGCTTGATTCTCTTAAGGTCGTGGATTTCTGGGTCCAATTTATATGCCTTCTGTCGGCCGACTTCTTCGTCTTGGCCTGAAGTTAGTTCTAGCAATCCATTTTGTTCGAACCTTTGTTAGGCCTCTTACATGGATTTACCTTGAACTTTTGGCATCTTGGTCGGGCCGACTTCATCATGTCGGTCCCTTCTAAGTTATTTCTAGTAATAATCTTTTTTGGACCTTTATCAGGTCTCTTTTAGGGATTACTTTTGTCAGTGGGAGGCCGACTTCATCATGTCGATCCTTTCTAAGTTATTTCTAGTAATCCTCTTTTTTGGACCTTTGTCACATCTCTTTTAGGGATTACTTTTTATAACTTTTGTTTGTGGAAAGCTGACTTCATCACGTCGGTCCCTTCTAAGTTATTTCTAGTAATCCTTTTTTTTTGAACCTTTATCAAGTCTCTTTTAGGGATTACTTTTTATAACTTTGTTTGTGGGAGGCCGACTTCATCACGTCGATCCCTTCTACGTTATTTCTAGTAATCCTCTTTGTTAGAGCTAGCCAGGCCCCTTTCTAGGGATTTACTTTTTATAACTTTGGTTATTGTGGTTGACTGGTCCGACTTCTTTACGTCGGCCTGTCTTTAAGTTATTTTTAGCAACCCACTTTTATTAAGACCTCGTCAGGTTCTTTCTGTGGATCACTTTCGATAACTTCTTGCATTATTCTGTTTTTGTCACTTTTTTATCGTTGCCGATTTTGTAGAAATTGGGTTTGATCCCCGTTTGGTCGATCTTTTGAGGAATTTGGTTTTCATCTTTGTTGGTCTTTACCGTGATCGTGCATGAATTGGTTTTCACTTTCTGTCGACCTGTAGCTTTTATAATTGGGCGATAAATTTTTTGCGTTTCAGATTAATGCGTCTTGTAAAAGAGGATTTGTAGAAACTCTGAAAAAACTTTAAGATAGAAAATATGCAAATATATACATTTGGATATTTTTCCCTTTATGTCGAGCGGTTTGTAGATCTTGGCTTGGCGCCTCGTTAAAAAACCTTTTCAGGAAAAAGAGTGCACCTTATCCTAAGATCCTTATTATCTCTAACTATAATACATTCATAGGTTGCAGGCGTTCCATGACCTTGGAAGCTCTCGCCCTTCGAGTTCAGACAGTCTATAGTAGCCCTTTCCAAGTACTTCTATGACTCGGTAGGATCCTTTCCAGTTGGCTGCCAGCTTTCCTTCTCCAGGTCGATTTGTTCCGATGTCATTTCGGATTAGTACGAGGTCATTTCGGTAAAACCTCACGGCACTACCTTTTGATTGTATCTTGAAGCCATTCAACATTTTAATGCCTCTTCCCTGATCCGAGCTGTTTCTCAGATTTCTGCAAGTAGGTCGAGTTCTTCCTTTTGGAGTTAGGAGTTGGCCTCTTCATTCTAGTGGATCACTCTTGGTGATCCTTCTTCGACCTCCACTGGGATCATTGCCTCCATTCCATAAGCTAATCGGAAAGGTGATTCCTTTGTGGTGGAGTGTGGAGTCGTCCGATATGCCCATAGGACTTGCGAGAGCTCTTCAGGTCAGGCTCCCTTTGCTTCCTGTAATCTCCGTTTTAACCCGGCTAATATGACATTGTTAGCAGCTTCTGCTTGTCCGTTGGCCTGGGGGTGTTCTACGGATGTGAATTGGTATTTTATGTTCAGATCGGCCACCAATTTTCTTAAGCTTACATCTGTAAATTGAGTGCCATTGTCTGTGGTGATGGAGTATGGAACCCCAAACCTTGTGACAATGTTTTTATATAGGAATTTTTTATATCTTTGAGAAGTGGCGTTAGCTAGGGGTTCCGCCTCAATCTATTTTGTGAAATAGTCTACCCCCACGACAAGGAATTTGACTTGTCTAGATCCTTGAGGGAAAGGTCCGAGAAGGTCGAGTCCCCATTTTGCAAATGGCCAGGGTGAGGTTACACTGATAAGCTCCTCTGGTGGGGCGATATGAAAGTTGGCATGCTTCTGACAAGGTGAACATGTCTTTACGAATTCTGTTGCTTCTTTTTGTAGAGTCGGCCAATAGAATCCGGCCCGAAGTACTTTTTTGGTACGAGCCTGTGCTCTGAGATGGTTGCCACAGATGCCGCTGTGTACTTTTTCTAAAACTTCCTTTGTGTTGGAAGTTGGCACACATTTTAACAGTGGTGTTGAAATCCCTCTCTTGTATAGAGTATTGTTTATGATGGTGTAGTATTGTACCTCTCATTTTAACCTATTTGCCTTCTTCTTATCTGTAGGGAGTGTTTCTGTTTTGAGGTAGTTAATTATGGGAGTCATCCATCCCTTATCCAGACCTGTTATGGTTAGGACCTTTTCTTCTTCTGAAATTGACAGGCTCTGCAGCATTTCCTGGATGAGGCTTCTATTGTTGCCCCCTGGTTTGGTGCTGGTTAGTTTTGAGTGTGCATCAACTCGAGCATTCTGTTCCCGGACTATATGGGGGACCTCATATTCCCCGAGTTGTCCGAGCTGTTCTTTGGTTTTTGTCTAAGTACTTTTTCATAGTGGGCTCCTTGGCTTGATAGCTCCTGTTATTTGTGAGGAGATTACCTATGAGTTGCTTAAGATGTCAAGCTTTTGAGCTCCTATCTCCTTAGCCAGCTTCAAACCAGCTAGTAGTGCTTCATATTCAGCTTGGTTATTCGAGGCAGGGAACCTGAATTTGAGAGAAAGTTCAATTTGGGTCCCTGTTTGCTTTCTATTATCACGCCTGCGCCACTTCCAGTTTTGTTTGAGGAACCGTCTACGTAGAGATTCCACTCTATAGGGATTTTCGGGGTGTCCGTAAACTCTGCAATGAAGTCAGCCAGGTATTGTGATTTGATGGCTGTCCGAGTTTCATATTGAAGGTCGAATTTGGATAATTCAACTGCCCATTGCAAGATTCTTCCTGCTAAATTCGTTTTTTGCAGAATGCCTTTTATGGGCTGGTTAGTCCGAACCCTGATACTGTGGGCTTGGAAATATGAGATGTTAGTATGAGGGCATAGGCGAATTTTTCTATTTTTTGATAGTTCAATTCGGACCCCTGTAGTGCTTTGCTGATGAAGTATATGGGTTGTTTTCCGCTGTCATCTTCTCGAATCAGTGCCGAAGCTACTGCCCAATTTCCTACCGCGAGGTACAATACAAGTGGTTCTCGTTCCCGTGGCCGGGTTAAAATAGGTGGTTGTACTATGAATCTTTTGAAATTCTGGAAGGCCTGTTTGCACTCCGTCGTCCATTCAAACCTCTTTCCCTTCTGTAGGGTGGCATAGAAGGTGAGAGATCTTATTGCTGATCCAGCTATGAATCTGGACAAGGCTGCCAATCTTCCATTGAGTTGTTGTACCTCTTTAACACATGTCGGACTCTTCATGTCAAGTATAGCTTGGCATTTATCCGTGTTTGCCTCGATTCCTCTTTGTGTGAGCATAAAACCCAAGAACTTGCCAGCCTCTACTGCGAAGGTGCAATTTACAGGATTAAGTCGCATGCATGCTTCTTATGGTATTAAATACTTGGGCGAGGTCGGACAGTAGCGACTCCTCACTTTGTGTTTTTACTAACATGTCGTCTACATATACCTCCATTAGTTTTCTGATGTGCTCTATGAAGACTTTGTTCATTAACCTTTGGTAGGTAGCTCCTGTGTTTTTGCGTCCGAAGGGCATGACGATGTAACAGTAGTTTGCTTTGGGAGTTAAAAATGAAGCTTTTTCTTGATTAGGTTGATACATTGGGATTTGATTGTATCCCGCATAAGCATCCATAAATGAGAGGTACTTGTAACTGGAGGAGGCGTCCATCAGAGTATCGATACTTGGGAGCGGATAGGGATCTTTTGGGAAGGCTTTGTTGAGATTAGTGTAGTCGGTGCACATTCGCCACTTCCAATTTGATTTTTTCACTAAGACCACGTTGGCTAGCCATAATGAGTATTTGACCTCTCTGATGAATCCTGCCTCCAGTAGGCTTGTACCTGTTCCTCGACATCTTGGGATCTTTCTGGTCTGAGCTTTCTACGCCTTTGTTGTACTAGCCAAGGTCCTAGATATATTGCCAGTTTATGGCACATTAGTTTTGGGTCTATGCCCGGCATGTCTGCGGCTTTTCATGCGAAGAGGTCGACGTTATCCTTTAAGAACTGTATGAAGGACTTTTTTATATCTTATTTAAGAATTGCGCCAATGTTGGTTGTTGGTGCACGAAATTGTTATCACTAGGAATGGCACCAAAAACTTGGTGCACAATACCATGATTCACATGTCTCTTCACAGCTGACCAGCAAGTGCACTGGGTCGTCCAAGTAATACCTTACGTGAGTAAGGGTCGATCCCACGGAGATTGTCGGTTTGAAGCAAGCTATGGACATCTTGTAAATCTCAGTCAGGCAGATTCAAATGGTCGTGGGATTTTGATAATTAAAAGATAAATAAACATAAAATAAAGATAGAGATACATATGTAATTCATTGGTGGAAATTTCAGATAACCGTATGGAGATGCGTTATTCCTTCTGAATCTCTGCTTTTCTACTGTCTTCATTTAATCATTCATACTCCTTTCCATGGTAAGCTGTATGTTAGGGATCACCGTTGTCAATGGCTACTGATGAGCGGATAATTTATACACTTTTTGGCATTGTTTTTAGGTAGTTTTTAGTAGGATCTAGCTTCTTTTAAGGATATTTTTATTAGTTCTTATGCAAAATTCACATTTCTGGACTTTACTATGATTTTGTGTGTTTTTCTGTGATTTTAGGTATTTTTTGATTGAAATTGAGGGACCTGAGCAAAAATCTAATAGGAGGCTGAAAAAAGACTACATATGCTGTTGGATTCTGACCTCCCTGCACTCGAAATGGATTTTCTAGAGCTACAAAACTCCAAATAGCACGCTCTTAATTGAGTTTGAAATTAGACATCTAGGGCTTTCCAGTAATATATAATAGTCCATACTTTATTCGAGTTTAGATGATGCAAACTAGCGTTCAACGCCAGCTTCATGCTGCATTCTGGAGTAAAATGCCAGAAACACGTCACAAACCAGAGTTAAACGCCAAAAAACACGTTACAACTTGGAATTTAACCCCAAGAGAAGCCTCTGCACGTGTAAAGCTCAAGCTCAGCCCAAGAACACACCAAAGTGGGCCCCGGAAGTGGATTTCTGCACTTAGACTTATTTCTGTAAACCCTAGTAACTAGTTTAGTATAAGTAGAACTTTTTATTATTGTATTGGAGTCTGGGTTATCCTGGTTCCCTCTCTAGGGCCGGAACCAATGAACACCTTTATCATTTATGTATTTTCAATGGTGGAGTTTCTACACACCATAGATTAAGGGTGTGGAGCTCTGCTGTTCCTCGAGTATTAATGCAAAGTACTATTGTTCTTCTATTCAATTCACGCTTATTCTTATTCTAAGATATCCATTCGCACCCAAGAACCTGATGAATATGATGATTATGTGACGCTCATCACCATTCTCACTTATGAACGTGTGCCTGACAACTATTTTTGTTATACATGCAAATAAGCTTGAATGAATATCTCTTGGATTCCTTAATCAGAATCTTCGTGGAATAAGCTAGAATCTATTGGCAGCATTCTTGAGAATCTGGAAAGTCTAAACCTTGTCTGTGGTTAGTTGTGCGAAGTTGTGAAGACTGTGTGTGAACCATAGTATTGTGTACCAAGTTTGTGGAGCCATTGCTAGGAATTGTTCGAGTTGTGAAAAGTATGAGTCACAATTTTGCCTATCAGCTACCTCTCGTCCTCTTAGTAAAAATGGTCCTCTATGGTTTCTGTATGGCTAATCAACTGTCGGATTTCTCGTCTCGAATGAAAAATACCAGGCACAGCTACCGCATGGCTAATTAGCTGTCGGTTCTCGATTGTGTAGGAATAAGATCCAATGATCCTTTTGCGTCTATCACTACGTCCCACAGTTGTGAGTTTGAAGCTCGTCACAGTCATCCCTTCCCATATCCTACTCGGAATACCACAGACAAGGTTTAGACTTTCCGGATCTCAGAAATGCTGCCAAATGTTTCTAGCCTATACCACAAAGATTCTAATCTCGGATTCAGATGCCCCATTTCAGAGGGGAAACAATGTGAATCGTTGATTAGAGATCCAAGAGATATGCATTCAAGCTTGTTTTTATGTAGAACAGAAGTGTTTGTCAGGCACGCGTTTATAAGTGAGTAGGTGATGAGTGTCACTTGATCATCACGTTCATCATGTTCTTGTGTGCAAATGAATATCTTAGAATAAGAATAAGCTTGAATTGAATAGAAGAACAATAGTACTTTGCATTAATACTCAAGGAACAGCAGAGCTCCACACCTTAATCTCTGTGATGTAGAAACTCCACTGTTGAAAATACATAAATGATGAAGGTCCAGGCACAGCTGAATGACCAGCCTCCAAGTCTAAGGAAAAACATCCAAAGATGATCTAAGGATAATCCAAAGAAGTCTAATACAATAGTAAAAGGTCCTATTTATACTAGACTAGTTACTAGGATTTACAGAAATAAGTAAATGATGCAGAAATCCACTTCCGGGCCCAGTTGGTGTGTGCTTGGGCTGAGCATTCAAGCTTTCATGTGTAGAGACTTTCCTTGGAGTTAAACGCCAGCTTTTATGCCAGTTTGGGCGTTTAACTTCAGCTTTTATCCTGTTTCTGGCGTTTAACGCCAGAATAGGGTAGGAAGTTGGCGTTTAAACGCCAGTTTGCATCATCAAAACGCGGGCAAAGTATAAACTATTATATATTGCTGGAAAGCCCTGGATGTCTACTTTCCAACGCAATTGAATGCGCGCCATTTGGGCTTCTGTTGCTCCAGAAAATCCATTTTGAGTGAAGGGAGGTCAGAATCCAACAGCATCAGCTGTCCTTTTTCTACCTCTGAATCAGATTTTTGCTCAGGTCCCTCAATTTCAGCCAGAAAATACCTGAAATCATAGAAAAACACACAAACTCATAGTAAAATCCAGAAATGTGAATTTTGCTTAAAAACTATTAAAAATATGTTAAAAAGTAGCTAGATCCTACTAAAAACTATCTACAAATAATGCCAAAAAGCGTATAAATTATCCGCTCATCACAACACCAAACTTAAATTGTTGCTTATCCCCAAGCAACTGAAATAAAAATAGGATAAAAAGAAGAGAATCTACAATGAATTTCACAATATCAATGGTGCACGAAATTGTGATCAATACTTTTCAAAACATAAACAATTCCTAGTAATGGCTCCAAAGACTTGGTGCTCAATACCATGGCATAAACACAACTTCGCACAACTAACCAGCAAGTGCACTGGGTCGTCCAAGTAATAAACCTTACGCGAGTAAGGGTCGATCCCACGGAGATTGGTGGTATGAAGCAAGCTATGGTCATCTTGTAAATCTCAGTCAGGCAGACTCAAATGGGTATAGTGATAAACGAATAAAGCATAAAGATAAAGATAGAGATACTTATGTATATCATTGGTGTAAGAGCTTCAGACAAGCGTATGAAGATGCCTTCCCTTCCGTCTCTCTGCTTTCCTACTGCCTTCATCCAATCCTTCTTACTCCTTTCCATGGCAAGCTCGTGTAGGGTTTCACCGTTGTCAATGGCTACCTCCCATCCTCTCAGTGAAAATACGTCCCTGATGCTCTGTCACAGCATAGGCTAATCATCTGTCGGTTCTCGTTCAGGCCGGAATAGAATCTATTGATTCTTTTGCGTCTGTCACTAACGCCCTAGCCTGCTAGGAGTTTGAAGCACGTCACAGTCATTCAATCATTGAATCCTACTCAGAATACCACAGACAAGGTTTAGACCTTCCGGATTCTCTTGAATGCCGCCATCAGGTCCTGCCTATACCACGAAGATTCCGATTAAAGAATCCAAGAGACATTCACTAAGCCTCATATGCTTGTAGAACAAGAATGGTTGTCAGTCACCTTGTTCATGAGTGAGAATGATGATGAGTGTCACGGATCATCACATTCATCAAGTTGAAGAACAAGTGATATCTTGGACAAAGAACAAGCGGAATTGAATAGAAGAACAATAGTAATTGCATTAATACTCGAGGTACAGCAGAGCTCCACACCTTAATCTATGGTGTGTAGAAACTCCACCGTTGAAAATACATAAGAACAAGGTCTAGGCATGGCCGTGAGGCCAGCCTCCCAATGAGGGTTCAATCATCAAAACATGATCAAAAGATAGATGTAAATACAATAGTAAAAGGTCCTACTTATAGAAAACTAGTAGCCTAGGGTGTACAAAGATGAGTAAATGACATAAAAATCCACTTCCGGGCCCACTTGGTGTGTGCTTGGGCTGAGCAATGAAGCATTTTCGTGTAGAGACTCTTCTTGGAGTTAAACGCCAGCTTTTATGCCAGTTTGGGCGTTTAACTCCCATTTAGGTGCCAGTTCCGGCGTTTAACGCTGGAATTTCTTGAGGTGACTTTGAACGCCGGTTTGGGCCATCAAATCTTGGGCAAAGTATGGACTATCATATATTTCTGGAAAGCCCAGGATGTCTACTTTCCAACGCCGTTGAGAGCGCGCCAATTGGGCTTCTGTAGCTCCAGAAAATCCACTTCGAGTGCAGGGAGGTCAGAATCCAACAGCATCTGCAGTCCTTTTGAGTCTCTGGATCAGATTTTTGCTCAGATCCCTCAATTTCAGCCAGAAAATACCTGAAATCACAGAAAAACACACAAACTCATAGTAAAGTCCAGAAAAGTGAATTTTAACTAAAAACTAATAAAAATATAATAAAAACTAAACTAAAACTACCAAAAACATACTAAAAATAATGCCAAAAAGCGTATAAATTATCCGCTCATCACAACACCAAACTTAAATTGTTGCTTGTCCCCAAGCAACTGAAAATCAAATAAGATAAAAAGAAGAGAATATACTATAGACTCCAAATTATCAATGAAACTAAGCTCCAAATTAGATGAGCGGGACTAGTAGCTTTTTGCCTCCAAATAGTTTTGGCATCTCACTTTATCCTCTGAGGTTCAGAATGATTGGCTTCTTTAGGAACTCAGAATCCAGATAGTGTTATTGATTCTCCTAGTTAAGTATGATGATTCTTGAACACAGCTACTTTATGAGTCTTGGCCGTGGCCCAAAGCACTCTGTCTTCCAGTATTACCACCGGATACATGCATGCCACAGACACATAATTGGGTGAACCTTTTCAGATTGTGACTCAGCTTTGCTAGAGTCCCCAATTAGAGGTGTCCAGGGTTCTTAAGCACACTCTTATTGCCTTGGATCACAACTTTATTTCTTTCTTTTTCTTTCTTTTTCTCTTTCTCCCTTTTTTTTCGTTTTTCTCCTTCTTTTTCTCTTTTTTTTTTTTGTATTCACTGCTTTTTCTTGCTTCAAGAATCATTTTTATGATTTTTCAGATCCTCAGTAACATGTCTCCTTTTTCATCATTCTTTCAAGAGCCAACAATTTTAACATTCATGAACCACAAATTCAAAAGACATATGCACTGTTTAAGCATACATTCAGAAAACAACAAGTATTGTCACCACATCAAACTAATTAAGCTAGTTTTAAAGATGAATTTGAAATCTTGTACTTCTTGTTCTTTTGTGATAAAAACAGTTTTCATTTAAGAAAGGTGATGGATTCATATTCATAGCTTTAAGGCATAGACACTAAGGCACTAATGATCATAAGACACAAACATGGATAAACATAAAGCACTAAAATTCGAAAAACAGAAGAATAAAGAACAAGGAGATTAAAGAACGGGTCCACCTTAGTGATGGCAGCTCTTTCTTCTTCTTGAAGATCCTATGGAGTGCTTGAGCTCCTCAATGTCTCTTCCTTGTCTTTGTTGCTCCTCTCTCATGATCCTTTGATCTTCTCTAATTTCATGGAGGATGATGGAGTGTTCTTGGTGCTCCACCCTTAGTTGTCCCATGTTGGAACTTAATTCTCCTAGGGAGGTGTTCAGTTGCTCCCAATAGTCTTGTGGAGGAAAGTGCATCTCTTGAGGTATCTCAGGGATCTCTTGATGAGAGGGGTCTCTTGTTTGCTCCATCCTTTTCTTAGTGATGGGCTTGAGGTCATGCCTTCTCAGTTGAACCGGCTTTGGATGCCATAAATGGTTATGGAAAAACAAAAAGCAATGCTTTTACCACACCAAACTTAAAAGGTTTGCTCGTCCTCGAGCAAAAGAAGAAAGAAGAGAGTAGAAGAAGAAGAATTGAGGAAGAAGGGAATGGCTTTGTGTTTCGGCCATTAGGGGAAGAAGTGCTGTTTGGGGTGTGTGAAAATGAAGGAGTGAGGATGATAGTGGGATTTGATAGGTGAATGGGTGAAGAAGAGAGAGGGTGGTGGGGTTGGTGGGGATCCTGTGGGGTCCACAGATCCTGAGGTGTCAAGGAAAAGTCATCCCTGCACCAAATGGCAATCAAAATCACGTTTTGTGCCAATTCTGGCGTTAAACGCCGGGCTGGTGCCCATTCCTGGCGTTTAACGCCAGGTTCTTGCCCTTTTCTGGCGTTTAACGCCAGTCTAGTGCCCCTTTCTGGCGTTAAACGCCCAGAATGGTGCCAGACTGGGCGTTAAACGCCCAACTGCTAGGCTTACTGGCGTTTGAACGCCAGCAGCATCTTCCTCCAGGGTGTGCTGTTTTTCTTCCTGTTTTTCATTCTGTTTTTGCTTTTTCAATTAATCTTGTGACTTCTCATGATCATCAACCTACAAAAAACATAAAATAACAAAAGAGAAATAGATAAAATATAACATTGGGTTGCCTCCCAACAAGCGCTTCTTTAATGTCAGTAGCTTGACAGAGGGCTCTCAATGAGCCTCACAGATACTCAGAGCAATGTTGGAACCTCCCAACACCAAACTTAGAGTTTGAATGTGGGGGTTCAACACCAAACTTAGAGTTTGGTTGTGGCCTCCCAACACCAAACTTAGAGTTTGACTGTGGGGGCTTTGTTTGTCTCTGATTTGAGAGAAGCTCTTCATGCTTCTTCTCCATGGTGACAGAGGGATATCCTTGAGCCTTAAACACATAGGATTTTTCATTCACTTGAATGATCAGTTCACCTCCATCAACATCAATCACAGCCTTTGCTGTGGCTAGGAAGGGTCTACCAAGGATGATGGATTCATCCATGCACCTCCCAGTCTCTAGGACTATGAAATCAGTAGGGATGTAATGGTCTTCAACTTTTACCAAAACATTCTCTACAAGTCCATGAGCTTATTTTCTTGAGTTGTCTGCCATCTCTAGTGAGATTCTTGCAGCTTGTACCTCAAAGATCCCTAGCTTCTCCATTACAGAGAGAGGCATGAGGTTTACACTTGACCCTAAGTCACACAGAGCCTTCTTGAAGGTCATGGTGCCTATGGTACAAGGTAGGGAAAACTTCCCAGGATCTTGTCTCTTTTGAGGTAATTTCTGCCTAGACAAGTCATCCAGTTCTTTGGTGAGCAAGGGAGATTCATCTTCCCAAGTATCATTTCCAAATAACTTGTCATTTAGCTTCATGATTGCTCCAAGATATTTAGCAACTTGCTCTTCAGTGACATACTCATCCTCTTCAGAGGAGGAATACTCATCAGAGCTCATGAAAGGCAGAAGTAAGTCCAATGGAATCTCTATAGTCTCATTTTGAGCCTCAGATTCCCATGGTTCCTCATTGGGGAACTCATTGGAGGCTAGTGCATGCCCATTGAGGCCTTCCTCAGTGGCGTCCACTTCCTCTCTTCCCTCTCTAGATTCGGCCATGGTTATGTCTTTGCACTCTCCTTTTGGATTTTCTTCTGTATTACTTGGGAGAGTACTAGGAGGGAGTTCAGTAACTTTCTTGCTCAGCTGTCCCACTTGTGCTTCCGAATTCCTAATGGAAGACCTTGTTTCAGTCATGAAAATTTGAGTGGTTTTGATTAGATCAGAGATCATGGTTGCTAAGTCAGAGGGGTTCTACTTAGAATTCTCTGTCTGTTGCTGAGAAGATGATGGAAAAGGCTTGCCATTGCTAAACCTGTTTCTTCCACTATTATTGTTGAAACCTTGTTGAGGTCTCTCTTGATTCTTCCATGAGAAATTTGGGTGATTTCTCCATGAAGAATTATAGGTGTTTCCATAGGGTTCTCCTAGGTAATTCACCTCTTCCATTGAAGGGTTCTCAGGATCATAGGCTTCTTCCTTAGATGAAGCATCCTTAGTACTGCTTGGTGCATTCTGCATTCCAGACAGACTTTGAGAAATCAAATTGACTTGTTGAGTCAATATTTTATTCTGAGCCAAAATGGCGTTCAGAGTGTCAATCTCAAGAACTCCTTTCTTCTGACCAGTCCCATTGTTCACAGGATTCCTTTCAGAAGTGTACATGAATTGGTTATTTGCAACCATTTCAATTAGCTCTTGAGCCTCTGTAGGCGTCTTCTTCAGATGAAGAGATCCTCCAGCAGAGCTATCCAAAGACATCTTGGATAGTTCAGAGAGACCATCATAGAAAATACCTATGATGCTCCATTCAGAAAGCATGTCAGAAGGACATTTTCTGATCAATTGTTTGTATCTTTCCCAAGCTTCATAGAGGTATTCTCCATCCTTCTGTCTGAAGGTTTGGACTTCCACTCTAAGCTTACTCAATTTTTGAGGTGGAAAGAACTTTGCCAAGAAGGCATTGACTAGCTTTTCCCAAGAGTCCAGGCTTTCTTTAGGTTGAGAGTCCAACCATATTCTAGCTCTGTCTCTTACAGCAAAAGGGAATAGCATCAGTCTGTAGACCTCAGGGTCAACCCCATTAGTCTTGACTGTGTCACAGATTTGCAAGAATTCAGCTAAGAACTGATGAGGATCTTCCAATGGAAGTCCATGGAACTTGCAATTCTGTTGCATTAGAGAAACTAATTGAGGCTTAAGCTCAAAGTTGTTTGCTCCAATGGCAGGGATAGAGATGCTTCTCCCATAGAAGTTGGGAGTAGGTGCAGTAAAGTCACCCAGCACCTTCCTTGCATTGTTTGCATTATTGTTGTTTTCGGCTGCCATGTCTTCTTCTTCTTTGAAGAATTCGGTTAGGTCCTTTCAGGTTCAGGTTCAGCTTCAACAAGAATGCCTTTGTCTTTGTTCCTGCTCATATGAAGGAGAAGAGAACAAGAAAATATGGAATCCTCTATGTCACAGTATAGAGATTCCTTGAGGTGTCAGAGGAAAAGAAATGTGGAAGACAGAGGTAGAAAATTCGAACTTATCAAAGAAGATGGAGTTCGAATTTTGCATTAAGGAATAATGTTAGTCCATAAACAGAAGGATGTGAGAAGAAGGGAAGTAATTTTCGAAAATTAAATTAAAAAGTTTGAAAACATTTTGAAAAACTGTTTGATAATTTTCGAAAATTCAAAGTGGAAAAGAAATCAAGTGATTTTTGAAAAAGATTTTGAAATTAGAAATTAAAAAGATTTGATTGAAAACTATTTTGAAAAAGATGTGGTTAAGAAGATATGATTGGTTTTAAAAAGATGTAATTGAAAAGATATGATTTGAAAACAATTTTAAAAGATATGAATTGAAAACAATTTGAAAGGATATGATTTTAAAAATTAATGACTTGCCTAACAAGAAAAGATATGATTCAAACATAAAACCTTCCTTAACAGAAAAGGCAAAAATTGTTCAATCAAATCATTAATTGTTAGTAAGTATCTTTGAAAAAGGAAAGAAATTGATTTTGAAAACATTTGATTGAAAAGATATGATTTGAAAAAGGTTTGATTTTGAAAAACTTTGAAGACTTGAAAAAAAATTGATTTGAAAAACAAAATCTTCCCCCTAGCACCATCCTGGCGTTAAACGCCCAGAATGGTATACATTCTGGCGTTTAACGCCCAAAATGCTACCTCTTTGGGCGTTAAACGCCCAACCAGGTACCCTGGCTGGCGTTTAAACCCCAGTCTGTCTTCTTCACTGGGCATTTTTGAATGCCCAGCTTTTTCTGTATAATTCTTCTGCAGTATGTTCTGAACCTTCAATTCTCTGTATTATTGACTTGAAAAGACACAAATTAAAAATATTTTTGGATTTTTAATAATAAGGAATAATCAAAATGCAAATAAAATCAGATAACAATGCATGCAAGACACCAAACTTAGCAGTTTGTATACTACTGACACTAACAAAATGAGAATGCATATGAGAAACAACAAAACACTCAAGTCAATAGAATTCAAAGATCAAAACAAGAAAATCATCAAGAGCAACTTGAAGATTAATTAAGACACATGCATAAAAACGAAAATGCAAGAAGAACAGAAACATGCAATTGACACCAAACTTAAAATGAGACACTAGGTTCAAACATAAAATATTTTTGGTTTTTATGATTTTGTAATTTTTTTTTTGTGCTTTTTTCGAAAATTAAGTGAAAAGGAAAATAAAGGTATTAAAATTCTTAATGAGAATTCCAGGAAACATGCAATGTTAGTCTAAAGCTTTAGTCTAAAGGAATTAGACATGGCCGGCTAAGCTTCAGCAGGACATTGCATTCAAGAGCTAAATTGATGATGATCAATCAGCTTTGGTGATGATAAGAACATCACCTTGAAACACTAGAATTCATTCTTAAGAACTTTGAAGAAAAATAATACCTAATCTAAGCAACAAGATGAACCGTCAGTTGTCCATACACAAGAAAATACCTGAAATCACAGAAAATACCTCAGATTTTTGCTCAGATCCCTCAATTTCAGCCAGAAAATACCTGAAATCACAGAAAAACACACAAACTCATAGTAAAGTCCAGAAAAGTGAATTTTAACTAAAAACTAATAAAAATATAATAAAAACTAAACTAAAACTACCAAAAACATACTAAAAATAATGCCAAAAAGCGTATAAATTATCCGCTCATCAATCAACGAAACTTAGTCCTAATTAGATAGTGTTATTGATTGGCATCTATAGGAATTCAGAATGATTGGCATCTATAGGAACTCAAAATTTTTTATAGTGTTATTGATTCTCCTAGTTCAGTATGTTGATTCTTGAACACAGCTACTTTATGAGTCTTGGTCGTGGCCCTAAGCACTTTGTTTTCCAGTATTACCACCGGATACATAAATGCCACAGACACATAACTGGGTGAACCATTTCAGATTGTAACTCAGCTTTGCTAAAGTCTCCACTCAGTCTTTTGCTTTGGATCATGACGTTAACCACTCAGTCTCAAAATTTTCACTTGGACCTTCATGACACAAGCACATGGTTAGGGACAGCTTGATTTAGCTGCTTAGGCCAGGATTTTATTCCTTTAGGCCCTCCTATCCATTAATGCTCAAAGCCTTGGATCCCTTTTACTCTTGCCTTCTGGTTTAAAGGGTTATTGGCTTTTTCTGGTTGCTTTTTCTTTTTCTTTCTTTTTCTATTTTTTTGCCATTTTTTCTCTCTTTTTTTCACTGCTTTTTCTTGCTTCAAGAATCAATTTCATGATCTTTCAGATTATCAATAACATTTCTCTTTGTTCATCATTCTTTCAAGAGCCAACAATTTTAACATTCATAAACTTCACTATAAAAAATATGCACTATTCAAGCATTCATTCAGAAGACAAAAAGTATTTCCACCACATCAAAATAATTAAACTAATTTCAAGATAAAATTTGAAATTCAAGTACTTCTTGTTCTTTTATAATTAAGCACATTTTTCATTTAAGAGAGGTGAAGGATTCATGGAATTATTCATAGCTGTATGGCATAGACACTAGATACTAACGATCATGTGGTGAAGACACAAACATAGACAACATAAAGCATCAAATTCGAAAAATAGAAAAATAAGAACAAGGAAATCAAATAACGGGTCCACCTTAGTGATGGCGGCTAGTTCTTCTTCTTGAAGGTCCAATGGAACGCCTGAGCTCCTCTATGTCTCTTCCTTGCCTTTGTTGTTCCTCCCTCAGAGCTCTTTGATCTTCTCATGGAGAATGATGGGGTGCTCTTGGTGCTCCACCCTTAGTTGGTCCATGTTGTAACTCAATCCTTCCAAAAAGGTGTTGAGTTGCTCCCAATAGTTGTGTGGAGGAAAATGCATCCCTTGAGGCATCTCAGAGATTTCTTGATGAGGAATTTCCTCATGCTCTTGTTGAGGTCCACGAGTGGGCTCTCTTGGTTGCTCCATCCTTTTCTTAGTGATGGGCTTGTCCTCTTCAATGAGGATGTCTCCTTCTATGTCAACCCCAGCTGAATTGCATAGGTGACAAATGAGATGAGGAAAGGCTAACCTTGCCAAAGTGGAGGACTTGTCAGCCACCTTGTAGAGTTATAGAGGTATGATCTCATGAACTTCCACTTCCTTCCCAATCATGATACTATGGATCATGATGGCCCGATCCACAGTTACTTCAGATCGGTTGCTGGTAGGAATGATGGAGCGTTGGATGAACTCTAACCATCCTCTAGCCACGGGCTTAAGGTCTGGTCTTCTCAATTGAACCAGCTTGCCTCTTGAGTCTCTTTTCCATTGAGCTCCTTCCACACATATGTCCATGAGGACTTGGTCCAACCTTTGATCAAAGTTGACCCTTCTAGTGTACGGACGTGCATTTTCTTTAATCATTGGCAAGTTGAACGCCAACCTTACATTTTCCGGACTGAAATATATGTATTTCCCTCGAACCATTGTAAGCCAATTCTTTAGATTCGGGTTCATACTTTGATCATGGTTCCCGGTGATCCATGCATTGGCATAGAACTCTTGAACCATTAAGATTCTGACTTGTTAAATGGGGTTGGCAGGAACTTCCCAACCTCTTCTTCAGATCTCATGTTGGATCTCCGAATACTCATTCTTCTTGAGCATGAAAGGAACCTCAGGGATCACTTTCTTCTTGGCCACAACTTCATAGAAGTGGTCTTGATGGACCTTTGAGATGAATCTCTCCATCTTCCATGACTTAGAGGTTGAAGCTTTTGCCTTCCCTTTTCTCTTTCTAGTGGTTTCTCCGGCCTTAGGTGCCATAAATGGTTATGGAAAAACTAAAAGCAATGCTTTTACCATACGAAACTTAAAAAGTTTGCTCGTCCTTAAGCAAAAGAAGAAAGAAAGAAGGGGAAGAAGAAGAAAATGAAGGAAATGGAGGGAGAGATAGGTTTGGCCGAGAGGTTGTGATGTGTGAAAATGAAGGAGTGAAGAAGGATATTTATAGGGAAAGAGAGGGAGAGTGGCCGAATGGGATTGGGTGGGTTTTAGGAGGGAAAAGTGTTTGAATTTGAAAAGTGAGGTGGGTGGGGTTTTTGGGGAACAGGGATGGAGGTGATTGGTGAAGAGAATATAGGGAATAGAATAGGATTTGATAGGTGAGTGGTGTTTTGGGTAGAGTATTATAGAGATGTGTGAGGGGGAGAGAGAGAGGTGGGGTAGGTGGGGATTCTGTGGGGTCCACAAATCCTGAGGGGTCAAGGACTTCTCATCCCTACTCCATTTAGGCGTGCAAAAATGCCCTTAGAGTGCAATTCTGGCGTTAAACGCCAGCTTTTATACATTTCCTGGCGTTTAACGCCAAGCTGTAGCCTATTTTTGGCATTAAACACCAGTCTGGTGCTTCTTTCTGGCGTTAAACACCCAGAATGGTGCCAGACTGGGCGTTTAACACCATTCTGCTACTCTTACTGGCGTTTAAATGCCAGTAAGTTCATCCTCCAAGGTGTGCTATTTTTAATGCTATTTTTGGATTTGCTTTGATTTTTGTAGTTATTTTTGTGACTCCACATGATCATCAACCTAATGAAAACATAAAATAATAATGGAAAATGGAATTTTAACACAGATAAATAAAAATTGGGTTGCCTCCCAATAAGCACTTCTTTAATGTCAATAGCTAGACAGTGGGCTCTCATGGAGCCTCACAGATAATCAGAGCATGGTTGGGGCCTAAGTTTGGTTATGGCCTCCCAACACCAAACTTAGAGTTTGAATGTGGGGGCTTTCTTTGATTCTGTATTGAGAGAAGTTTTTCATGCTTCTTCTCCATGTGTACAAAAGGAGAACCTTGAGTCTTGAATACAAGGTAGTCCTCATTCAATTGAAGGACCAACTCTCCTCTGTCAACATCAGTCACAGCTTTTGCTGTGGCTAGGAAAGGTCTGCTAAGGATGATGGATTCATCCTCATCCTTCCCAGTGTATAGGATTATAAAATCAGCAGGGATGTAAAGGCCATCAACCTTTACTAGCACGTCCTCTACTAGTCTATAAGCCTGTTTCATTGATTTGTCTGCCATCTCAAGTGAGATTCTTGCAGCTTGTACCTCAAAGATTCCTAGTTTCTCCATTACAGAGAGTGGCATGAGATTAATACCAGAACCTAGGTCACATAGAGCCTTCTCAAAGGTCATGGTGCCTATAGTACATGGTATTAGGAATTTACCAGGATCCTGTTTCTTTTGAGGTAAAGTTTGCTGAACCCAGGTATTCAGTTTATTAATGAGCAATGGAGGTTCATCCTCCCAAGTCTCATTACCAAATAGCTTGGCATTCAGGTTCATGATTGCTCCTAAATACTGGTGTTCATACCTTGGGTCAAGCTGTCCGACCCAAGATGTTCTACAGACAAAGCGACCGACATCTTCAGGTCAGGACGACCCGATCTCTTCTCAAAGAGTTCGGCCAAATTGCCAGGATAGCCCAACGAAGGGCCCAAATAGAGGAACACAACCCAAAACCAAAGGCAGCCCAAGCCTATAGAGATAAGGGCGGTTCCCATGAAAGATAAGATAAAGATAAGATAAGATAACTAACTTATCTTATCTTCAAAGGTCACTCCACACCATTATAAATGCAATGGAGCACCCAGGTATAACTCATACTCTGATTCTACTCAATACCTGCTTAATACCTTTGCTAATTAAGCATCGAAGTCCCTTGCAGGTACCACCACCCTTTGGTGACACAAGAATTAGCACCACCACCAAGTCCAACAAGTCGGACATAACCGTTCTGATCAGCACAGAAAATCTCGTCCGAGATTGACCTACAGTTTCAGGTAACCCTCGGAACAACTGGGCAACTTGCCCTTCAACAATGTCTTAATCTTCTTCAGAAGATGAATAGTCATCAGAGCTCATGAATGGTAAAAGGAAGTTCAAAGGAATCTCTATGGTCTCTATATGAGCCTTAGATTCCTTTGGTTCCCCATTGGGTTACTCCTTAATGGCCAGTGGACGTTCCCTGAGGTCTTCCTCACTAGGAATCACTACCTTTTCACTTTCTCTAGGTTTGGCCATGTTGGTCATAGTTATGGCCTTGCACTCTCTTTTGGGATTCTCTTCTGTATTACTTGGGAGAGTGCTAGGAGGAGTTTCAGTAACCCTTTTACTCAGTTGACCCACTTGTGCCTCCAAGTTTCTGATGGAGGACCTTGTTTCATTTATGAAACTGAGAGTGGCCTTAGATAGATCAGAGACTATATTTGCTAAGCTAGATGGATTCTGCTCAGAATTCTCTATCTGTTGCTGAGAGGATGATGGAAAAGGTTTGCTATTGCTAAACCTGTTTCATCCACCATTATTATTGTTAAAGCCTTGTTGAGGCTTTTGTTGATCCTTCCATGAGAAATTTGGATGATTTCTCCATGAGGGATTATAGGTGTTTCTATAGGCTTTACCCATGTATTTCACCTCTGCCATTGTAGGGTTCTCAGGATCATAAGCTTCCTCTTCAGAAGATGCTTCTTTAGTATTGTTGGATGCATTTTGCAATCCATTCAGACTCTGAGAAATCATATTGACTTGCTGAGTCAACATTTTATTTTGAGCCAATATGGCATTTAGAGCATCAATTTCAAGAACTCCTTTCCTCTGAGGCATCCATTACTCATAGGATTTCATTCAGAGGTGTACATGGAACTGGTTATTTGCAACCATTTCAATGAGTTCCTGAGCTTCTACAGGCATTTTCTTTAGATGAATAGATTCACCTGCAGAATGGTCCAATGACATCTTAGACAATTCAGATAGACCATCATAGAATATATCCAGGATGGTCCATTCTGAAAGCTTGTCAGAAGGACACTTTTTGGTCAATTGCTTGTATCTTTCCCAAGCTTCATAGAGGGATTCACCTTCTTTCTGCCTGAAGGTTTGAACATCCACTCTAAGCTTGCTCAGCTTTTGAGGAGGAAAGAATTTGCCTAAGAAAGCCGTGACCAGCTTATCCCAAGAGTTTAGGCTATCTCTAGGTTGAGAGTCCAACCATATTCTAGCTCTGTCTCTTACAACAAAAGGGAAAAGCATAAGCTTATAGACCTTGGGATCAACTCCATTGGTCTTAACAGTATCACAGATATGCAAGAATTTAGTTAAGAACTGAAAAGATCTTTTGATGGAAGTCCATAAAACATACAATTTTGTTGCATCAGAGAAACTAATTGAGGCTTTAGCTCATAATTGTTTGCTCCAATGGCAGGTGTTCATACCCTGGGTCGAGCTGTCCAACCCGGAAAGTTCTACCGTCAAAGCGACCGACCTCTTTAGGTTAGGACAATCTGACCTCTTCTCAAAGAGCTCGGCCAAACTTCCAAGAAAGCCCAGTAAAGGGCCCAAACAGAGGAACACGACCCGAATCCAAGGGCAGCTCAAGCCTTTAGAGATAAAGGCGGTTCCCTTAAAGATAAGATGACCTCACCCAAAGATAAAGATAAGATAAGATAACTAACTTATCTTGTCTAAGGAAGGTCTCTCTACACCATTATAAATACACTGGGCACCTAGGTATAACTCACTCTCCGATTCTACAAAAAACCTGCCTAATACCCTTGCTAACTTAAGCATCGAAGTCCCTTGCAGGTACCACCACCCTCCGGTGACGAAGGATCGGCACCATCACCAAGTCCAACAAGTCAGGCACGACAGCTCCGACTTGTACAGAAGATCTCGTCCGAGATCGACCTACAGTTTCAGGTAACCCTCAGAATATTGGCGCCGTTGCCGGGGAACCTGTAAGTCATCCCATCGTCATGGCGGACGACCATGACAACAACCACAATTCAGATCTAGAGGATAGAATGCCGCACAAAAATACGGATACTACACGAAAAGATACTTCACAACTTAACAACAAAAAGAATTCTCCAAACGCATAAGCCATAGAGACGCTTCAAAACCGTTTGAAACAACTAGAAGAAGAAGCCCTACGTCAACGAGAGGCTGAGAAAGATCTACAATATAAAATAAGGTGACGCTGGGAATTGAAGGACAAACTCCTAAAACTCGAAGCCTATCTTAAAACCAAAGCCACACGATCCCCTCATAAGGATAGTTCCCGAAAGAGCAAGATCCGTTTACCAAGGAGATCATGAATACCAAGATCCCAAAAGACTATAAACTCTCAAACATGACTTTGTACGATGGTACTACAGATCCTGGCCATCATCTCAGCAATTTCAGAAGTAGAATGTACCTCACCGATGCCTCAGACGCAGTTCGCTGCAAAGCCTTTCCTACTACTTTAACAAAGACGGCAATTAGATGGTTCTACAACCTGCCTCCTAGGTCCATCTCGAGTTTCGACGACTTGGCCAAGAAATTTTTGGCCAGATTCTCCATCCAAAAAGACAAGGCTAAACACGCCCCAAGTCTATTAGCGGGGCGGTGATGAGCGGATAATTTATACGCTTTTTGGCATTGTTTTTAGGTAGTTTTTAGTAAATTCAAGCTACTTTTAGGGATGTTTTCATTAGTTTTTATGTTAAATTCACATTTCTGGACTTTACTGAGTTTGTGTGTTTTTTTTGTGATTTCAGGTAATTTCTGGCTGAAATTGAGGGACTTGAGCAAAACTCTGAAAAAGGCTGACAAAACGACTGCTGATGCTGTTGGAATCTGACCTCCCTGCACTCAAAATGGATTTTCTGGAGCTACAGAACTCCAAATGGCGCGCTCTCAATGGCGTTGGAAAGTAGACATCCAGAGCTTTCCAGAAATATATAATAGTCCATACTTTATTCGGAAATTGACGACATAACTTGGCGTTGAACGCCAAGTACATGCCGCTGTCTGGAGTTAAACGCCAGAAACACGTCATGATCCGGAGTTGAACGCCCAAAACACGTTATAACTTGGAGTTCAACTCCAAGAAAAGCCTCAGCTCGTGGATAGATCAAGCTCAGCCCAAGCATACACCAAGTGGGTCCCGGAAGTGGATTTATGCATCAATTACTTACTCATGTAAACCCTAGTAGCTAGTCTAGTATATATAGGACATTTAACTATTGTATTAGACATCTTTTGATCACTTTAGATCTAAGGAACATCTTGGGATGCATAGTTCTCAGATCATGGGGGCTGGCCATTCGGCCATGCCTGAACCTTTCACTTATGTATTTTCAACGGTAGAGTTTCTGCACACCATAGATTAAGGGTGTGGAGCTCTGCTGTACCTCAAGTTTCAATACAATTACTATTACTTTCTATTCAATTCTCTTTTATTCTTATTCCAAGATATACGTTGCACAACACTTTGATGAATGTGATGATCCGTGACACTCATCATCATTCTCACCTATGAACGTGCGTGATTGACAACCACTTCCGTTCTACTCTAGGCCGGGCGCATATCTCTTAGATTCCCCAACAGAATCTTCGTGGTATAAGCTAGATAGATGGCGGCATTCATGGGGATCCGAAAAGTCTAACCTTGTCTGTGGTATTCCGAGTAGGATCCCGGGAATCCGGAAAATCTAACCTTGTCTGTGGTATTCCGAGTAGGATTCCGGTATTGAATGACTGTGACGAGCTTCAAACTCCTGAAAGCTGGGCGTGATGACAAACGCAAAAGAATCAAGGGATTCTACTCCAACCTGATTGAGAACCGACAGATGATTAGCCGTGCTGTGACAGAGCATTTGGACCATTTTCACTGAGAGGATGGGATGTAGCTATCAACAAGGGTGATGCCTCCAGATGATTAGCCGTGCAGTGACAGCGCATAGGACCATTTTCCCGAGAGGATTAAAAGTAGCCATTGATGATGGTGATGCCCTACATACAGCTTGCCATGGAAAGGAGTAAGAAGGATTGGATGAAAGCAATAAGAAAGTAGAGATTCGAAAGGATTCTAGCATCTCCACACGCCTATCTGAAATTCCCACTATTGATTTACATAAGTATTTCTATCCCTTTTTATTTTCTATTTATTATTAATTTTCGAAACCCATAACCATTTAATCTGCCTAACTGAGATTTACAAGGTGACCATAGCTTGCTTCATACCAACAATCTCTGTGGGATCGACCCTTACTCACGTAAGGTATTACTTGGATGACCCAGTACACTTGCTGGTTAAGTTGAATGAAGTTGTGATCATAAATTCCAATAGAGCCAATTTTTAAATCTCATGCAAATACAAAGAGGATCACAATTTCGTCCACCAAGTTTTTGGCGCCGTTGCCGGGGAACAATCAATTTCGAACAACAATTTCACAATTGTTTCCAGACCACAATGGTGCCAAGTTTTAATCCGGCAACAACACCAAGTTTTTGGCGCCGTTGCCGGGGATTGTTCGAGTATGGACAACTGACGGTTTATCTTGTTGCTCAGATTAGGTAATTTTCTTTTCAAAAATATTTTTCAAAATTTTTCTTTTCTTTTTTGTTTTTCCTAACTTTATTTTCGAAAAAAAATTATAAAAATCCAAAAAAATCATAAAATCATAAAAAATCAAAAATATTTTGTGTTTCTTGTTTGAGTTTTGAGTCAATTTTTAAGTTTGGTGTCAACTGCATGCTTTAAAAATTTTTCTTGCATTTTTCGAAAATTCCATGCATTCATAGTGTTCTTCATGATCTTCAAGTTGTTCTTGGTAAGTCTTCTTGTTTGATCTTGATGTTTTCTTGTTTTGTGTTGTTTGTTGTTTTTCATGTGCATTGTTCGTTTGTTAGAGTCCATGCATTAAAGATTTCTAAGTTTGGTGTCTTGCATGTTTTCTTTGCATCAAAAATTTTTCAAAATTATGTTCTTGATGTTCATCATGATCTTCAAAGTGTTCTTGGTGTTCATCTTGACATTCATAGCATTCTTGCATGCATTCATTGTTTTGATCTAAAAATTTCATGCATTGAGTATTTTTGTTGTTTTTCTCTCTCATAATTAAAAAATTCAAAAAATCAAAAAAAATATCTTTTCCTTATTTCCCTCCAAATTTTTGAAATTTTGGGTTGATTTGGTCAAAAATTTTTAAAATTAGTTGTTTCTTACAAGTCAAGTCAAAATTTCAATTTAAAAAAAAAATCTTATCTTTTCAAAATCTTTTTCAAAAATCATATCTTTTTCATTTTTTTTATTATTTTCGAAAATTTCAAAAATCTTTTTCAAAATATTTTCAAAATATTTTTCTTATCTTTATATCAAATTTTCGAAAATATGCTAACAATTAATGTGATTGATTCAAAAATTTGAAGTTTGTTACTTTCTTGTTAAGAAAGGTTCAATCTTTAAATTCTAGAATCTTATCTTGTAGTTTCTTGTTAGTTAAGTCATTTTAAAAATTAAATCTTTTTCAAAATATCTTTTTCTTAAAATTTTTATCTTATCCTTCTCAAAATTTTATCTTTTTCAAAATTTGATTACAAAATATCTTATCTAACTTCTTATCTTCTTATCTTTTTCAAATTTGATTTTAATATCTTTTTCAACTAACTATTTGACTTTCTATTGGTTTCTTATCTTTTTCAAAACCACCTAACTACTTTTCCCTCTCTAATTTTCGAAAATATCTCACCTCTTTTTAAAAAAAAAATTCTTTTTGTTCTAAATTTTAATTTTAATTATATCTTATATTTAATTTTCGAAAATTACTAACCCCTTTTTCAAAATTATTTTCGAAATTCTCCCTCTCTTTTCATATTCTATTTAATTATTTATTTACTAACACTTCTCTTCACCTCTCTTCATCTAAAAATCCGAACCATTCTTCTTCACTCTTCCCCCCTTTCTTTTTCTACTAACATAAAGGAATCTCTATACTGTGACATAGAAGATTCCTCTTTCTTTTCTTGTTTTCTTCTCTTTCATATGAGCAGGAACAAGGATAAAGGCACTCTTGTTGAAATTGATCCAGAACCTGAAAAGACTCTGAAGAGAAAATTAAGAGAAGCTAAGTTACAACAATCTAAAGGTAACCTTTCAGAAACATTAGAACAAGAGAAGGAGATGGCAGCCGAAAATAATAATAATGCAAGGAGAATGCTTGGTGACTTCACAAAGCCAACGTCCAAATTTGATGGAAGAAGCATCTCCATTCCTGCCATTGGAGCCAACAACTTTGAGCTGAAACCTCAGCTAGTTGCCTTAATGCAACAAAACTGCAAGTTTTATGGACTTCCATCTGAAGATCCTTATCAGTTTTTAACTGAGTTCTTGCAGATCTGTGAGATTGTAAAGACGAATGGAGTTGATCCTGAAGTCTACAGACTCATGCTTTTCCCTTTTGCTGTAAGAGACAGAGCTAGAATATGGTTGGATTCACAACCTAAGGATAGCCTGGACTCCTGGGATAAGCTGGTCACAGCCTTCTTGGATAAATTCTTTCCTCCTCAAAAGCTGAGCAAGCTGAGAGTGGATGTTCAAACCTTCAAACAAAAAGATGGTGAATCCCTCTATGAAGCTTGGGAAAGATACAAGCAGCTGACCAAAAGATGTCCATCTGACATGTTTTCAGAATGGACCATATTAGATATATTCTATTATGGTCTATCTGAATTTTCAAAAATGTCATTGGACCATTCTACAGGTGGATCTATTCACCTAAAGAAAACGCCTGAAGAGGCTCAAGAACTCATTGATATGGTTGCAAACAACCAATTCATGTACACTTCTGAGAGGAATTCCGTGAATAATGGGTTACCTCAGAAGAAAGGAGTTCTTGAAATTGATACTCTGAATGCCATATTGGCTCAGAACAAAGTGTTGACTCAACAGGTCAACATGATCTCTCAAAATCTGAATGGATGGCAACATGCATCCAACAGTACTAAAGAGGCAGCTTCTGAAGAAGCTTATGATCCTGAAAACCCTGCCATGGCAGAGGTTATTTACATGGGTGAACCTTATGGAAACACCTATAACTCATCATGGAGAAATCATCCAAATTTCTCATGGAAGGATCAACAAAATCCTCAACAAGGCTTTAACAATGGTGGACGCAATAGGCTGAGCAATAGCAAGCCTTTTCCATCATCTTCTCAGCAACAGACAGAGAATTTTGAACAAAATACTTCTAATCTGTCAAAGGCCACTTTTAGTTTCATGAGTGAAACATGATCCTCCATCAGAAATCTGGAGGCACAAGTGGGCCAGCTGAGTAAGAAAGTCATTGAAACTCCTCCCAGTATTCTCCCAAGCAATACAGAAGAGAATCCAAAAGGAGAGTGCAAGGCCATTGATATAATCAATATGGCCGAAGGCACAAGGGAGGAGGAGGACGAAAATTCTAGTGAGGAAGACCTCCTGGGACGTCCCTCAAGCAAGAAGGAGTTTCCTATTAAGGATCCAAAGGAATCTGAGGCTCATATAGAGACCATAGAGATTCTATTAAATCTCCTTCTGCCATTCATGAGCTCTGAAGACTATTCTTCCTCTGAAGAGGATGAAGATGTGACTGGAGAGCAAATTGCTCAATATTTAGGAGCTATCATGAAGCTGAATGCCAAGTTGTTTGGCAATGAGACTTGGGAAAGTGAACCTCCCTTGCTCATTAGTGAACTGGATACCTGGATTCAGCAAATTTTACCTCAAAAGAAACAAGATCCTGGCAAGTTTTTGATACCTTGTACCATAGGCACCATGACCTTTGCAAAAGCTCTGTGTGATCTGGGGTCAGGGATAAATCTTATGCCCCTTTCTATAATGGAGAAGCTGGGGATCATTGAGATACAACCTGCCTTGTTCTCATTACAATTGGTAGACAAGTCATTGAGACAAGCTTATGGAATAGTGGAGGACGTGTTAGTAAAGGTTGAAGGCCTTTACATCCCTGCTGATTTCATAATCTTAGACACTAGGAAGGAAGAGGATGAATGCATCATCCTTGGAAGACCTTTCCTAGCCACAGCAGGAGCTGTGATAGATGTCAACAGAGGCGAATTAGTCCTTCAATTGAATGGGGACTACCTTGTGTTTAAGGCACAGGGCCATTCCTCTGTGACAAAAGAGAGTAAGCATGAAGAGCTTCTCTCAGTTCAGAGTCAAGAAGAGCCCCCACAGTCAAACTCTAAGTTTGGTGTTGGGAGGCCACAACCAAACTCTAAGTTTGGTGTTAAGACCCCATATCTAAACTCTAAGTTTGGTGTTGGGACTATACAACATTGACCTGATCACCTTGTGGCTCCATAAGAGCCACTGTCAAGCTATTGACATTAAAGAAGCGCTTGTTGGGAGGCAACCCAATTTTATTTATCTAATTTTTATTTTATTTTATTTTATTGTTATTTTGTGTTCTATTAGGTACATGATCATGTGGAGTCACGAAAAAAATATAAAAATTAAAAACAGAATCAAAAATAGCAGAAGAAAAATCACACCCTGGAGGAAGCACAGGCTGGCGTTCAACGCCAGTAAGGAGCATCTGGCTGGCGTTTAACGCCAGAACAGAGCATGAAACTGGCGCTGAACGCCAGAAACAAGCAACATTCTGGCGCTGAACGCCAAGAATGTGCCTAGAAGAAAAAGCTGACACTGAACGCCAATAACAAGCATGAAACTGGCGTTCAACGCCAGAAACATGCTTTACATGGGCGTTGAATGCCCAGAACGTGCACCACTCGGCGTTTAAACGCCAGAATGATGTGCAAAGGCATTTTACATGCCTATTTGGTGTAGGGATGGAATTCCTTGACACCTCAGGATCTGTGGACCCCACAGGATCACCTCAGGATCTGTGGACCCCACAGGATCCCCACCTACTATATTTCCACCTTACCTCCTAATCCTAGTTTTACTCTTCTCCATGTCACACTTCCCAAAAACCCTTCACCAATCACCTCCATCTCTCTTCCCAATCACTTACTCACCACTCACATCCATCCACTCTTCCCCATAAACCCCACCTACCTTCAAAAATTCAAAAACATTTTCCCACCCAATCCCACCCTAAATGGCCGAACCTACCCTCTCCCCTCTCCCTATATATACCCTTCCATTCTACTTCATTTTCACACAACACAACCCCCTCTTCCATACCTTGGCCGAATCCATCTCCCCTCACTCTCCTCTATTTTCTTCTTCTTCTTCTTCTTCTTCTTCTTCTTCTTCTTCTCTTCTTTTTTCTCTTGCTCGAGGGCGAGCAATATTTTAAGTTTGGTGTGGTAAAAGCATAAGCTTTTTGTTTTTCCATTACCATCAATGGCACCTAAGACTGGAGAATCCTCTAGAAAAGGAAAAGAGAAGACAAAAGCTTCCACTTCCGAGTCATGGGAGATGGAAAGATTCATCTCCAAGAGCCATCAAGACCACTTCTATGATGTTGTGGCAAAGAAGAAGGTGATCCCTGAGGTCCCTTTCAAGCTCAAGAAAAATGAGTATCCGGAGATCCGACATGAAATCCGAAGAAGAGGTTGGGAAGTCCTAACCAACCCCATGCAACAAGTCAGAATCTTAATGGTTCAAGAGTTCTATGCCAATGCATGGATCACTAGGAACCATGATCAAAGTATGAACCTGAGTCCAAAGAATTATCTCACAATGGTTCGGGGAAAATACTTAGATTTTAGTCCGGAAAATGTGAGGTTGGCATTCCACTTGCCCATGATGCAAGGAGATGAACGCCCCTACACTAGAAGGGTCAACTTTAATCAAAGGTTGGACCAAGTCCTTATGGATATATGTGTGGAAGGAGCTCAATGGAAGAGAGACTCCAAAGGCAAGCCAGTCCAACTAAGAAGACTGGACCTCAAGCCTGTAGCTAGAGGATGGTTGGAGTTCATTCAACGCTCCATCATTCCCACTAGCAACCGATCTGAAGTTACTGTGGATCGGGCCATCATGATTCATAGCATCATGATTGGAGAGGAAGTAGAAGTTCATGAAGTCATCTCCAATGAATTCTACAAAATAGCTGATGAGCGGATATTTTATACGCTTTTTGGGGGTAATTTCATGTAGATTTTAGCATGTTTTAATTAGTTTTTAGTTAAATGTTATTAGTTTTTAGGCAAAAATCATATTTCTGGACTTTACTATGAGTGTGTGTATTTTTCTATGATTTCAGGTATTTTCTGGCTGAAATTGAGGAAGCTGAGCAAAAATCTGACTTAGGCTGAAAAAGGACTGCTGATGCTGTTGGATCCTGACCTCCCTGCACTCGAAATCGATTTTCTGGAGCTACAGAAGTCCAATTGACGCGCTCTCAACGGCGTTGGAAAGTAGACATCCATAGCTTTCCAGCAATATATAATAGTCCATATTTTGCACGAAGATAGATGACGTAACTTGGCGTTGAACGCCAAGTACATGCTGCTGTCTGGAGTTAAACGCCAGAAAAACGTCATGATCCGGAGTTGAACGCCCAAAACACGTCATAACTTGGAGTTTAACTCCAAGAAAAGCCTCTACTCGTGGATAGCTTTAGTCTCAGTCCCAGCACACACCAAGTGGGCCCCAGAAGTGGATTTCTGCACCAATTATCTTAGTTTACTCATATTCTGTAAACCTAGGTTACTAAGTTTATTATTTAAACAACTTTTAGAGAATTATTTTGGACCTCATGACATTTTCAGATCTGAATTACATACTTTTTGACGGCATGAGTCTCTAAACTCCATTGTTGGGGGTGAGGAGCTCTGCAGCGTCTCGATGAATTAATACAATTCCTTTAATTTCCATTCAAACACGCTTGTTCTTATCTAAGATGTTCATTCGCGCTTAATTATGGAGAAGGTGATGATCCGTGACACTCATCACCTTCCTCAATCCATGAACGTGTGTCTGACAACCACCTCCGTTCTACATCAGATTGAATGAGTATCTCTTAGATTCATTACTCAGAATCTTCGTGGTATAAGCCGGATTGATGGCGGCATTCATGAGAATCTGGAAAGTCTAAACCTTGTCTGTGGTATTCTGAGTAGGATTCCGGGATTTAATGACTGTGACGAGCTTCAAACTCCTGAAGGCTGGGCGTTAGTGACAAATGCAAAAGAATCAATGGATTCTATTCCAACCTGATTGAGAACCGACAGATGATTAGCCGTGCTGTGACAGAGCATAGGAACGTTTTCACTGAGAGGATGGGAAGTAGCCATTGACAACGGTGACACCCTACATAGAGCTTGCCATAGAAGGGACTTTGCGTGTGGAAAAGGATTTCAAGGAAGAGTTGAAACTCAGAGGACAAAGCATCTCCAAAACTCCAACATATTTCTCATTACTGCACAACAAGTAACGCTTTTATTCTCTTTTATTTTTCCAATCTAATAATTCCAACTGATAATTTTAATTAATATCCTGACTAAGAATAATAAGATAAACATAGCTTGATTCAAACCAATAATCTCCGTGGGATCGACCCTTACTCACGTAAGGTATTACTTGGACGACCCAATGCACTTGCTGGTTAGTTGTGCGAATTGCCAAAGAGTTAGATTGCATTTCGTGCACCAAGTTTTTGGCGCCGTTGCCGGGGATTATTCGATTTTGAACAACTAAAGGTTTATTTTATTTCTTAGATTAGGAATAATTTATTTTTATTGTTATAAAGTCATTAAATTCTGATAGGATAGTTTCTTTTCAAAAATATTATTTTTCTTAATTAATTGTCAATTTTTCGTGAGTCTAGTGTCTTGTTCTAAGTTTGGTGTCAATTGCATGTTTGATATTTTTCTTTAAAATTTTCGAACTTGTGTTCTTTGTTCTTCCTTAATCTTCAAGTTGTTCTTGTTTATTTTTCTTGTTTGATCTTTAATTTTTCTTGTTCTGTGTCTTTTCTTGTTTTTCTTGTGCTTTTTCAAAACATTAGCTTTCAAAAATTTTATACTTTTATCTATAAATATAATACATTTTTAAAATCAACTCTGAAGTTGCTGCCCAATTGGCTGGAGCTTTAGTAGTTGTTCTTGATAATTGGGTATCCTCTTTGGAATCTTTTTCAAAAAAAAAAAATTTCTTTGATTGAATCTTGTGCCAAACTCTAAGTTTGGTGTTTCCTTGTTAATTCTTCTTGAATTTTCGAAAATTTGTCTTGGTTTTCTAAAAATTTTAAGTTTGGTGTTCTTTCTTTTGTTTTTTTTTTGTTCAAGGTGTTCTTGAGTCTTTCTTGTGTTTTGATCTTAAAATTTTTAAGTTTGGTGTTCCTTGGTGTTTTCCCTCCAAAATTTTCGAAAATAAGGAGCATTAGATCTAAAAATTTTAAGTCTTGTGTCTTTTATGTATTTTTCTCTTTCATCATAAAATTCAAAATTCAAAAAAAAATATCTTTTCTAACTAATTTTAAAACTACATTTTCGAAATTTTTATTTAAAATTCAGATTTCAATTTCAAAATTTTTCGAAAAATTTTCAAAAAAAAATATTTTCAAATTCTTATATATTCCGTTTTTATTTATTCCACTTCTATAAAATAAATAATATCAACATACATACCATCTCCTTTATTCCATCATGGAATTAAGTGGGAATGAACAGTCCAGGAGGACTCTGGGGTCATATGCTAACCCCACTACCGCTTCATATGGGAGTAGTATCTGTATACCCTCCATTGGAGTTAGTAGCTTTGAGTTGAATCCTCAGCTCATTATCATGGTACAGCAAAACTGTCAGTATTCTGGTCTTCCACATGAAGAACCTATAGAGTTTCTGGCACAATTTTTGCAAATTGCTGACACAGTACATGATAAGGAAGTGGATCAGGATGTCTACAGATTATTACTGTTTCCATTTGCTGTAAAAGATCAAGCTAAGAGGTGGTTAAATAACCAGCCTAAGAACAGCATAAAAACATGGAAGCAGCTATCAGAAAAATTCCTGAATCACTATTTCCCTCCAAAACGGATGAAACAGCTAAGGCTAAGCATCCAAGGCTTCAAACAAGGAGATAATGAATCTCTTTATGATGCCTGGGAGAGATACAGAGAGATGCTAAGAAAATGCCCCTCTGAAATGTTTTCAGAATGGGTGCAATTAGACATCTTCTACTATGGGCTTACAGAAAAAGCTCAGATTTCTCTAGACCACTCAGCTGGTGGATCTATACATATGAGAAAAACAATTGAAGAAGCTCAAGAGCTTATTGATACACTTGCCAGAAATCAGCATCTGTACCTAAGCAGTGAATCTTCCATGAAAGAAGAAGCTAAAACAGTAACTGCTGAACTCAGTCCTGTAGATCAGGCTACTGAATTCAATCAGCAATTAGACTTTCTAACTCAGCAGCTAGCCGAATTCAAGGAAATGCTACAGGAAACAAGAATGGCTAACAGGAATATGGAAGTACAGTTAAAGCAAACAGAAAAGCAATTGTCAAAACAAATAGCAGAAGAATGCCAAGCAGTTCAATTAAGAAGTGGGAAAACATTAAATACCTCACTTCAAAGCAGCAGGAAGCCAAGAAATGAACAAATGGCTACTCAAAATCCCTCTGAGGACAATCAGAGCCCAGAGAGGAATAAGGCTGGTGCTGAACGCCCAGGCCATGCTCATTCCTGGCGTTCAACGCCAGAAACAAGCATGAATCCGGCGTTGAACGCCCAAAGGGAGCATAGTTCTGGCGTTCATACGCCAGTAACAAATAAGGAGGTGGCGTCTAACACCACTCCAGCTTCCACCCCTGGCATTCAAATGCCAGTGGGGGAGCAGTCACATACAAGTGCTGATAGCAACCCTTCTAAAAAGGCTTCCCAACTCACTTCTGTAAGTAATAAACCTGCAGCAACTAAGGTTGAGGAATATAAAGCCAAAATGCCTTATCCTCAAAAACTCCGCCAAGAGGAACAGTATAAGCAATTTGCCCGCTTTGCAGACTATCTCAGGACTCTTGAAATAAAGATTCCGTTTGCAGAAGCACTTGAGCAAATACCCTCTTATGCTAAGTTCATGAAAGAGATCTTAAGTCATAAGAAGGATTGGAGGGAAACTGAAAAAGTTTACCTCACTAAAGAATGCAGTGCAGTCATTCTGAAAAGCTTACCTGAGAAGCTTAAAGATCCTGGGAGCTTTATGATACCATGCACATTAGAGGGTACTTGTACCAAGCAAGCTTTATGTGATCTTGGGGCAAGTATCAACCTAATACCTGCATCTACTATCAGAAAGCTTGGTTTAACTGAAGAAATCAAACCAACCAGGATATGTCTTCAACTTGCTGATGGCTCCATTAAATATCCATCAGGCGTGATTGAAGACATGATTGTCAAAGTTGGGCCATTCGCCTTTCCTACTGACTTTGTGGTGCTGGAAATGGAGGAGCACAAGAGTGCAACTCTCATCCTAGGAAGACCTTTCCTAGCAACTGGCTGAACCCTCATTGATGTCCAAAAAGGGGAAGTAACCTTGAGAGTCAATGAGGAGGAGTTCAAGTTGAATGTTGTCAAAGCCATGCAACATCCAGACACCCCAAATGACTGCATGAGTGTTGATATTATTGACTCTCTGGTAAGAGAGGTCAATATGGCTGAGAGTCTCGAATCCGAGCTAGAGGACATCTTTAAAGATGTTCAGCCTGATCTGGAGGAATCAGAGAGAATAATAGAACCTCTGAAAATCCCTCAGGAGGAGGAGAAACCTCCTAAACCCGAGCTCAAACCATTACCACCATCCCTGAAATATGCATTTCTGGGAGAAGGTGATACCTTTCCTGTAATCATAAGCTCTACCTTAGAGCCACAGGAAGAGGAAGCACTAATTCAAGTGCTAAGGACACACAAGACAGCTCTTGGGTAGTCCATCAGTGATCTCAAGGGCATTAGCCCAGCCAGATGCATGCACAAGATTTTACTGGAAGGTGACGCCAAGCCAGTGGTTCAACCACAAAGGCGGCTGAATCCAGCCATGAAGGAGGTGGTGCAGAAAGAGGTCACTAAGTTACTAGAGGCTGGGATTATTTATCCTATTTCTGATAGCCCCTGGGTAAGTCCTGTCCAAGTCGTCCCTAAGAAAGGTGGTATGACAGTGGTTCATAATGGAAAAAATGAACTGGTTCCTACAAGAACAGTTACTGGGTGGCGTATGTGTATTGATTATAGAAGGCTCAATACAGCTACCAGAAAGGATCATTTTCCTTTACCATTCATAGACCAGATGCTGGAAAGACTGGCAGGTCATGAATACTACTGCTTCCTGGATGGATATTCAGGTTATAATCAAATTGCAGTAGATCCAAAAGATCAAGAGAAAACAGCATTCACATGTCCATCTGGAGTATTTGCATACAGAAGGATGCCATTTGGCCTCTGTAATGCACCTGCAACCTTTCAGAGGTGCATGCTTTCAATTTTCTCTGATATGGTGAAAAAATTTTTGGAAGTCTTCATGGATGACTTTTCAGTGTTTGGAGACTCATTCAGCTCCTGCCTTAACCATTTAGCACTTGTTCTAAAGAGATGCCAAGAGACTAACCTGGTTTTAAACTGGGAGAAGTGTCACTTTATGGTGACTGAAGGAATTGTCCTTGGGCACAAAATCTCGAACAAGGGAATAGAGGTGGATCAAGCTAAAGTTGAAGTAATTGAAAAATTACCACCACCCGCCAATGTTAAGGCAATCAGAAGCTTTCTGGGGCATGCAGGATTCTATAGGAGGTTTATAAAGGATTTTTCAAAAATCGCCAAACCTCTGAGCAACCTGCTAGCTGCTGACACGCCATTTATCTTTGATAAAGAGTGTCTGCAGGCATTTGAGACTCTGAAAGCTAAATTGGTTACAGCACCAATCATCTCTGCACCAGACTGGACATTGCCATTTGAATTGATGTGTGATGCCAGTGACCATGCCATTGGTGCAGTGTTGGGACAAAGGCATGACAAGCTTCTGCACGTCATTTACTATGCTAGCCATGTTTTAAATGACGCACAGAAGAATTACACAACCACAGAAAAAGAGCTTCTTGCAGTGGTTTACGCCATTGACAAATTCAGATCCTATTTAGTAGGATCAAAAGTGATTGTGTATACTGATCATGCTGCTCTTAAATATCTACTCACAAAGCAGGATTCAAAGCCCAGACTTATAAGATGGGTGTTGCTTCTGCAAGAGTTTGATATAGAAATAAGAGACAGAAAAGGGACAGAGAATCAAGTAGCAGATCACCTGTCCCGAATAGAACCAGTAGAAGGGGCGTCCCTCCCTCTCACTGAGATCTCTGAAACCTTTCCAGATGAGCAACTCTTTGCCATCCAGGAAGTGCTATGGTTTGCAGACATTGCAAACTACAAGGCAGTGAGATTCATACCCAAAGAATATAGTAGACAGCAAACAAAGAAGCTGATCACTGATGCAAAGTATTATCTTTGGGATGAGCCGTATCTCTTTAAGAGATGTGCAGACGGAGTAATTCATAGATGTGTGCCTAAGGAAGAAGCACAGAAGATCCTATGGCACTGCCACGGATCACAGTATGGAGGACATTTTGGAAGTGAGCGAACAGCCACAAGAGTCCTCCAATGTGGCTTTTACTGGCCTACTCTCTATAAAGACTCCCGAGTGTTTGTACTTAATTGTGATAGTTGCCAAAGATCTGGCAATCTACCTCATAGTTATGCCATGCCTCAACAAGGGATCTTGGAGATTGAGTTGTTTGATGTGTGGGGCATTGACTTCATGGGACCTTTCCCACCATCATACTCAAACACTTATATTTTGGTGGCAGTGGATTATGTATCCAAATGGGTGGAGGCTATTGCAACACCCACCAATGACACTAAAACAGTGTTAAAATTCCTCCAGAAACACATCTTCAGCAGATTTGGTATCCCTAGAGTATTAATCAGTGATGGGGGCACTCATTTCTGCAATAAACAGCTTTACTCTACTCTAGTTCGCTATGGAGTTAGCCACAGGGTAGCTACTCCATATCACCCACAAACTAATGGGCAGGCTGAAGTCTCAAATAGAGAACTCAAAAGAATCCTGGAACGGACTGTAATTAACCGTAGAAGGGATTGGGCAAGAAGCTTGGATGATGCTCTGTGGGCATACAGAACAGCATTCAAAACCCCTATAGGGACCTCTCCATACCAGCTTGTGTATGGAAAGGCATGTCACTTGCTAGTGGAACTGGAACACAAGGCCTACTGGGCAACCAGATTCCTAAACCTTGATGCCAAGTCAGCTGGAGAAAAACGATTGCTCCAGTTAAATGAGCTAGAGGAATTTAGTCTCAATGCTTTCGAGAATGCAAAGATTTACAAAGAGAAAGCGAAAAGATGGCATGATAAGAAATTGTCATCCAGAGTCTTTGAGCCGGGGTAGAAAGTTCTGCTATTTAATTCTAGGCTCAAATTATTCCCCGGGAAATTAAAATCCCGGTGGAGAGGTCCATATGTAATCACAAACGTATCACCATATGGATACATAGAGCTTCAGGATAATGACTCTAACAAAAAGTTCATTGTTAATGGACAAAGAGTTAAACATTATCTTGAAGGCAATTTCGAGCAAGAATGCTCAAAACTGAGACTTAATTAAAACTCAGTAATAGTCCAGCTAATGACAGTAAAGAAGCACTTGCTGGGAGGCAACCCAGCCAATCACAAAATTTAATTTTATTTGTTTCTGTTGATTTTTACAAGTATAGGTCAAAATATCCTCAAGGTAAAAAAGCAATTGATTGGATTCACAGAGTTAAAGGGAAATTTGGAAGTTCACTGGCGAAAAAAGGGCAGTAAGAAACATTTTGGGCGTTGAACGCCCAAAAGAAGCACCCACTGGGCGTTCAACGCCAGTAAGGGTAGCCATCTGGGCGTTAAACGCCAGAAAGGAGCATCTTCTGGGCGTTAAACGCCAGAAAGAAGCACCTTCTGGGCGTTTAACGCCAGATTGACAGCATCCTGGGCGTTCAGAAAAACGCCCAGTAACAAAGGACTTCCTGGCGTTCAACGCCAGAAAGATGCATCAGCTGGGCGTTGAACGCCCAGGAGAAGCAACATTTGGGCGTTAAACGCCCAAAACATGCAGCATTTGGGCGTTTAACGCCAGGATGGTGGGGAGGAGGTAAAATTCATTTTTTTTACAAATTTTCTAAATTTTTATGTTTCAACTCATAATTTCTTGCATCAAGATGTTTCAAAATGTCATCCTTCAAATCAAATTAGTTTTCTAAGAACCCTAATTTCTAAAATCCATTTTTCAAAAATTTTAAATATATCTTAATCCATAAGGACAAATTGTTTTCCAATCCAATCCAACTCTTTTAAGATTGTTTTTTTTTAAACTCAATTATCTTTTTAAAATCTTTTTCAAAATTAAAAAAATTCAGATTTATCTTTTTAATTATTGTTCATATCTTTCTCTTTTTTTAACTATATCTTTTTCTTATCATATCTATCTTTTCTAAATCATATCTTCTATCTTATTCTTTTCTTATTTTCGAAATTTCCCACCCCCCTCCCTATATATTGAGTTCGGCGCCCCACTCATCATCGCCTTGCAACACTTGCTCTCCTCTTATCCCTCTCCTTTCTTCTCTTTTGCTTGAGGACAAGCAAAGCTCTAAGTTTGGTGTGGTTATCCGTGATCACAAAAACATACTCATTAAGATCATGGCTCCTAAAGGAAAACAACCCACCCCAAGAGGCAAGAAAGAGAGTACTCCAAAGCCACTTTGGAATCAAGGGAAGTTCTTAACTAAAGAACATTCAGACCATTACTACAAAATAATGAGTCACAGATCAGTGATCCCGGAAGTCAAATTTGATCTGAAAGAAGATGAATATCCGGAGATCCAAGAGCAAATTCGAAACAGGAATTGGAAAATTCTGGCCAATCCTGAAACGAAAGTGGGAAGGAACATGGTTCAGGAGTTCTATGCTAATCTATGGCAGACAGACAGGCAAAGAATAATTGGAGCTGCTCTCTATGACCATCGGACCTTAGTCAGAAGAAAGATTTTTCATACCCATCCTGACAAGATCAAGGAGATATTTAAGATTCCTCAACTGAAAGATGACCCAGACTCCTTGTGGTGGTCGCGCTCCTCCCTTTGGCGACTGGCGGCGAGCTGGGAGCGGTGGCTGGCGCGGTCTCCCTCTTCTGTTCCCCTCTCCTCTCGTTCTCTGCTCTCTCAAATCTCACTCTCTTTTCCCCTGTTTCATTTTCCCCCCTTTTTCTTGCTGTGAGGCTTCCGTGGGTGAGGGATGGGGTCTCTAGGGTTTGGGTTTCCAATTTGGGAAATTAGGATTTCTGAGTTTGATTTGGGAATTCGGGATTAGAAATTAGGGATTTTATAAAATAATATGGATAGATATGAATAGATATTTTAATAAAATTGGAGGATAGGATAATTTTAAAATCAAATGTACTCTATTAAAAATATTTAGAAACATTATTTATCAACATATTGCTAAGTTTAATCAATTATTTCTAATTTACATTATAAAATGAACAAGTTAATTATATTTTGTAAAGTACAATTTAAATTCAAATATCAATTTTCTAGATTAAATCATACAAATCTCTATTACTTTTCTATCTCCGAAACTTTAATTTCAATTTATAAAGTGATTAATCATAATAAAAGTTGTACATAAATATTAATTGACTTAAACTTAAAATATTTATAAAAATTAATCTAATAATTTCTAGTAAATTAATTCCTAAGAGTTCAAATTAATAACATAATTTATTCAAAATAGAATTTATTTAAATTAAATTATACAATTCTTTCTTATTTTTCAATTACCAAAATTATAACTTCAATTATACCAAATATCTAATAAAGATTATATAAAGATTCTAATTAATTTAAACTCTAATTATGATGAAACTCCATTTAATTACCTTTAGTAAAATAATTTTCTTAAAATAAAATTATCAACAAATAAAATAAATCACAAATAACTAATTATCTAATTTTCAAAAATTAGGGTTGTTACATTCTACCCACCTTAGAAAAATTTTCGCCCTCGAAAATTGCTAGAATAAATAAATTCAAACTTAAATCAAAGAAAAGAGAATATATGAATAGAAACATAGGCATTGTTAAGGATGAATATTCAAAGAGTCAGATTCATAGGCAAGCAAAGGTATACAAGAATGACAAGGTATGGTTGGGAAACAAGCAAATCACATTCTAAGAAGGAAATTCAAACCAGAGAATTCCAATGAAAGCAACGAAGAAAAGGATAGCACGAGTTCATGTGGCACGAATAAAGATTATACGTCGAATCGAAGCTAACTTCATAACCTCTAACGCTCCCAAACCCCGTAAATCGCATTACCTATTCTTCTATTTCGTCTATGATAACCCATTAGCGTTCCCATACACATAAATCATTAGTATTAAGTTGGCCAGACCTAATACCATGAGGCATGCAATGGTAAACCAACAGTGTTAATCATCAGACAGTCATGCAAATAAAACACAAACTCTTGTTATCAGAACAAGTCACAAAGCATGACAGACACTTAGAGTATGCAGTAAAGCATAGTCAGTCCATTCCCAAGGCTCTAACAGGAACGAACTGCTCTGATACCATTTGTAACGACCCAACTTCTAGAACGTCATGATCGTACCGAAAGTAAGGCGTTACCAACCTGCTTTCCTTTATTAACTATTTACTATTGAGCCTCTAGTTCGATATCGCGATTCAGTTTTAGTAAAAATACCAGAAAATTTTTATTTTTGATAATTAACATCATATAGCAAACATCACCAAGTAATAATAATCACATAATTACTAATAATAATATCTGTCATACAAAAGATTTCCAATAAAACTTAGATACAAATCCTATCCCTCTGTGTAAAATAAAAAAAACTAAAGCTATAAAAGCGAGGGAATTCTATGAAAGCAAATTAACTCATACATTTAACTCATAAATAAATTCTATAATCGCCCGCAGCTTCAAACTGTATCTTCGAACCTGTGTCACTAAAAGGGTGGAAGAATTTTGGGGTGAGAACAAACCACACGTTCTCAGTAGGGAATGGGAATGCCGTAAAAGTAACGATTAACATGCAAATAATTAACTTTGCTTAATAAACCATCTTTGTCAAACCCTTTGAAAAACTTGTCAATCTTACTTTAGTTAAATAATTACTTTCTTTGAATTTCTAAACCCAAAACTGATCTCAATTGCAAAACTTGTCATATTAAATACCTTTAATTGATTCAAAGTCATAACAACAGATATTAATCATCTCTATCCATTCACAAACTACTAGCACAAGTAAGAAACTCAATTCAACACACAAACAAATCACAATAAGACAAACAACACAATCACAAACAAGTAATACAAGCAATACAACCAAATGCAAATACACAACTAATATGATGCATGTCTGTCCTAAGCAGGCCATGAGCTCACGTGTCGGTTTACACCCTGCAACCCGACATTACCTAGGAACAAGTCCCAGATATGGCTTCCCTTTGTGTCCTTAGTGCATATGTGTCGGTGGTAAGAATACCACTCCTTCGTGACTACCGGCAATCGGCGCAAAGCCCGACCCCATAATATACGCACAAGGGGAAACAGTGATCTTCAGTTCGTGGGCGTCCCCGAGATCAATTCACAAACAAAACAGAGATCTTCAGTTCGTGGGTTATACCCAAGATCAATACACAATAACATAGCGATCTTCAGTTCGTGGGTTATACCCGAGATCAACATACAACAATTCATGGGTTATTCCCGTAATCAATGATTATCAGTCCGTGGGTTTTTCTCGCTTATAAAACAAATAACAATTTATGGGTTTCCCCGAGATCAATGATCATTCAGTTCGTGGGTACTTCCCGAATTCAACCAATTATCAGTTCATGGGTGTCCCCCGTAGTTAAACAACTAACAGTTCGTGGGGTATTCCCGCCTTTTATCGTTTTTCGTTATCCTTTCTCAACATCAACAATCCACAAATCAATCTTCATTTCCTCTTTCCCTTTGAATCCTTAACACATATTCCTAAACCTTTCTTAACTTTCTAAAGCATTTGTCTTAATCCTCATTTCAATTCATAATCTCTACTTTGGCAATCTTGGGTCAAGCCAACTTTAAAACAACTTTTCAGTTTAGTTCTCTATCAAAAGGCTCAAGAAAATTATTTATTTTAAATTCATTAAACTCCTTCCAAAACATAACCTCTCATTAGAGGTAATCAAATAAAACTTTCTCAAGTAAAACCTCAGATTTTACAAAGTTCCGGCAACATCTCCCCTAAAACTCGGACTTAGCCACCCTTACGGGTCCCAACCAAACAATTTACCAAACTCCTTTCAACATTTCCAATATCAATTCAATTCAGAAACAAGCAAATTCTAACATTGAATCAGCCATATAACGCTAAGGTTCATCTTTAATTTTATGAACTCATAACTCTTACTCAAGCATTCCCAACACCCTATCTTCTTTTCTGTTTTTAATATAGCAAATGAACTCGGAATTGCGCAAACTTTATGTCCAGGCGTTCATCATGAAATAAGCTTTCTAACAAACCAAAGATCATAATTTTCTGGTTTCTCTAGCCTTAGGAATAAAGGAAAAACCGAGACTGCTCTGCAGTGCGTAAAACCAGAAAAACAGCAGCAACATGTAACATTCAAAATTCAATATAAAATCCAAGTTAAATCCAATGACTTTGAAAATTAATACAGTTCAACTTCAATCATCCAAGTTTCTTTTCCAATTGGTTTCAGGTCAATATCATTTTTAATGAAGAAGTTATATAACCTAGAAGTTGACTAATTTTCTGCAAAATTCTGCTTTAAAAGTTAATGAACTTATCTTCTTCCAAGTCCCATAACTTACTCATTAAAACATGAATAGCCCTGAAATTTTAGTCACATATGCTAAACATACTAAGTTTTCACTTCCAATTGGTTTCATCTCAATATCATTCCAGATTTAAAAATTATAAAACCTCAAAGTTACTGACTTCGAAAACAAAGCTTGACTTTTACTGCATAAAACATCTTTCTTTGAAAACCCAAATCTTTAAAACCACAACTCTAACAATTCTAAATTTTTATGAAATTAAAGTATTAGGACCAAAATTTCATATAAAATTGATTCCATTTCAAAATTCAAAATGCAGAATTTCCATTAAAGAAATCAAGTTGCTGCTGTGTTAAATACTCAGCAGAAAAACCAGATTTGACATCCATGACTCAAAAATTCACCATAAATCATAAACTTAGTGAAAAAGCCTCAAATTCAGCAGTCCAGTTCCCTATATTCCCAAGCTCAATCCGGACTTGGTCTCACACAATTCCGATAATCACAGAAATAGTTATAGATTTTCAAAGTTTCCGGCTTCTTTTAAACATAATGCAGAAAATCAAGTTTTACACTTTAACTTTGAAACATCATAACTAGTTCTATAGTTAATTCAAACTTCTCAAAATTGAATCCTAACAACAACTTTTATCAGTAGTTATCACAACAGAAGCTCAATAATCATCTCATCATTTCATATTTACTTTTCACTTATCATAAAATCCTTTCAACATTAAACACAATCAACTAGTAATCCCAAAAGAATCAGCCTTTCATAATTCAAAGTCATTTACTTGTTAACAAAGTAACTGTTTTAGTTTGGAAATCATATTTCAAGAGAATAATTCGGTAATCAAACTTCAATCTTTTAACAGTTCTCAAGCATAACTCTAATCACGAATCAACATTAACAAGCATCAAAACCAATCCCAACCAGTCACAAGTCAATTACACAGCCATTCCAACATGTCAAATTACCAAAATCAACAACAAACACTTATTCTCAATAATCAAAATATAGCCACAACTTAAACCATCATCACAATAATCCCAAACCAAACACAAATCCAACTCAGTTCATCAAATATCAATACGACAACCTTTCAACAGTCAACTCATCAAATTTCAATTTAACCAGTATTGTCAAATGAATCACCATTCACAACCACATTTCACCCAATTCAGCAATATCACACAAGTTCAGAATTTTCAACAAAATTTATCAAAATCAGGAAACCAATATCAGTCACAGTATTAACCAAAATTAACCTTGTCAAATTAATTACTCACAATAACAAAACCCAGTGACATTCTCAGCCATAACCTAAACTCAATAAACTGATTGAAATACTAAAACATTATCTTAATACCAAACCTAATTCAAATTTCACAACCTCAAACTGAGTTCATTTCAGTCAATTAATCACACAAAATATTTGTAAATTATTCGCAATTATTCACTAAACTTCATTGGCATCCATAAATTAAAATGATTAACTTTAAAATAAATCCCCTACCTCAATTAGCTGAACCCGCAAGAGTTAACCAGATTAAATCCGCTTACTTTAAATTCACAGCACCAGCGGCAATTTCATCATGATCAAGATGGCGGTAGCAGCACCAATTTTAATCCCGCTCACAGCAACCACAACTTCGACAGTTCCATAAGAATACATCGATACTAAAATGAAGATATCAACTATTGAAGTTAGGATAAAAATATAGCAGAGAGATAGGGTGTTAAACAGAGCATGAATGGAAGCGTTATAGGGTTACGAATGGAAAATTCGATGTCAGAACAAAGAGGAGGATGCAACAGCTTGCCTTCTCGAATGACAAGCTTCAGCATGAACAACGGCGGCGCTCAAGAATTTCGGCGGCAGGGACGCTGGGCAGAAACAGCAGAAAAATGACACTCCCTCTCTTCGAGCTCCTCGTTCGTTTCTCTCTCTAGCTTTCTTCCACTGTGACGGTGGCACCAGGAACCTTCATCACTTTTGTCTTCCCTCGGTGAACAGCGTCAACGGCCTGGAGTGGTGGCACGGTGCAACGGCAGCGGTGGAACGGACTTGATGGAAAGCAGAACGACGACGCTTTCTCTCTCTCAGCTCAGCAACGACGATGACGATTCCTTGTGGTGGTCGCGCTCCTCCCTTTGGCGACTGGCGGCGAGCTGAGAGCGGTGGCTGGCGCGGTCTCCCTCTTCTGTTCCCCTCTCCTCTCGTTCTCTGCTCTCTCAAATCTCACTCTCTTTTCCCCTGTTTCATTTTCCCCCCTTTTTCTTGCTGTGAGGCTTCCGTGGGTGAGGGATGGGGTCTCTAGGGTTTGGATTTCCAATTTGGGAAATTAGGGTTTCTGAGTTTGATTTGGGAATTTGGGATTAGAAATTAGGGATTTTATAAAATAATATGGATAGATATGAATAGATATTTTAATAAAATTGGAGGATAGGATAATTTTAAAATCAAATGTACTCTATTAAAAATATTTAGAAACATTATTTATCAACATATTGCTAAGTTTAATCAATTATTTCTAATTTACATTATAAAATGAACAAGTTAATTATATTTTGTAAAGTACAATTTAAATTCAAATATCAATTTTCTAGATTAAATCATACAAATCTCTATTACTTTTCTATCTCCGAAACTTTAATTTCAATTTATAAAGTGATTAATCATAATAAAAGTTGTACATAAATATTAATTGACTTAAACTTAAAATATTTATAAAAATTAATCTAATAATTTCTAGTAAATTAATTCCTAAGAGTTCAAATTAATAACATAATTTATTCAAAATAGAATTTATTTAAATTAAATTATACAATTCTTTCTTATTTTTCAATTACCAAATTATAACTTCAATTATACCAAATATCTAATAAAGATTATATAAAGATTCTAATTAATTTAAACTCTAATTATGATGAAACTCCATTTAATTACCTTTAGTAAAATAATTTTCTTAAAATAAAATTATCAACAAATAAAATAAATCACAAATAACTAATTATCTAATTTTCAAAAATTAGGGTTGTTACACAAATCATCTCGCAAAAGATATCTTAAAGACGTATATCATGTCGAGGGGAAGGAGGAAGCACCCGACATTCCCGTGATTATCTTCACCAGAGAAGACGCATCCGGTATAATCTCAGGACACGACAATCCCATGGTCATCACTGTTATACTGGCGAATGCAAATCTCCACCGTACACTGATAGACCAAGGAAGCTCTGTCGACATCTTGTTCAAAACTGCCTTCGGCAAGCTCAGCTTGGAAGAAAAAGAACTTAGAGCATATCCGAACAGCCTGTTCGGACTAGGAGACACCCTTGTTCAACCGTTCGGATACATCTCGCTACAAACAACCTTTGGAAAAGAAAACCAGTCAGGAACACTCAAAATAGATTACATCGTGGTCGACGTAAGTTCAGCCTACAACGCCTTAATAGGTCGGACAACATTGAATCAGCTCGGTGCAATAGTCTCGACTCCGCATCTATGTGATGCACAAAAACTTGTCTATCAACAAATTTTCCTTCGGCAAGTATACCGAATTGTCGTCAAGTAAAAACTCACAATAGAGTGAGGTCAAATCCCACAGGGATTGATTGGTCAAGCAACTTTATTTGGAAGAGTGTGCTAGTTGAGCTAGATAGAATGTGGTTGAGATTTGCAGGAAATTAAATGGCAAAAAAGTAAATTACAGAAAATAAAGTGCAGAATCTTAAATGAGGATTTGGGAAGATGAACATGGAAATAAATGGCAAAATTAAAGAGAATGGGTAAGATCAGAGATGGGGATTCATTGGGCTTAGGAGATGTTGCATTCTCCGGATCAAGTTCATTCTCATCTCTTCCTCAATCAATGCATTCATTGATCTCCTTGGCAATCTTAAGTGATTGGATCCCAATTCCTTGACAATCCAATCTCTCTAAGCTTGAACAATTGCCCAATTCCTTGATTTAATTGCTCATGGGAAGAGATGAAGTATGGTCACTGATTATACCACATGTATTTCCAAATCAAAGTGTTGGGAGGATTACATGTCACTATATCCGTCCAAACCCCAATTTGGTCCAACATGAGAAAGCATTTCTAGCATGATCTCCTCATCCCTTTTCCAAGGCTCAAAGGAGATCCAATTATGGAGAATTTCTTTTCCAAGACAACTAACCAATTAGATTAAGATCGAAAGCTTTCTAGTAAATCAAGAGAAAAGAAAGAGGAAGAAGAATGAAAACTATAATTGATCCATCAAATTACAACATAGCTCCCTAACCCAATGAGAGGGGTTTAGTTGTTCATAGCTCTGGAAATGAAATTGAAAAAGGGTAGAACAGAATACATACAGAAAGTAAATATACAGAGTCTAGTTTTCCAAAAGTGCCAAGCTCCCTTACAGTTCAAAACTACCCCTACATATACTACTCTTCTTGATCTTCTAGTGAGTTCTTCAAGTCTTGGATATGGGCCTTTGATCTTGAGTTGAAGCAGTTACAATCTTCAGTGGGCTCAGCTTTGTTTGCAGAAAAGTATGAGTTAGGCATGGGCGTTAGTTAGGACGTTAGTGGCGTTAACGTTAAGTGAGGATGTGGGTTCGAGAACGTTAGTGACAATCACCTTTTCCACTAACGTTCCAACCCAAAATGATCAACGTTAACTTCAATGTTAGTGGTTGATAAACCACTATTTTACGTTTTATCTTATGCTCAATTGAGTGGTTTTTATCAACTCTTTACTCACTTATTCATACAATTCGTAAGTTTTACATTTTCCTTCCTGATTTTGTGCTATGATTGAAAACATGCTTCTTCGATATTATATTTGCTTATTATTAATCCTCTCTATTACCATTAGATACCTTGATATGTGTGTTAAGTGTTTTCAGATATCATAGGGCAGGAATGGCTTGGAGGATGGAAAGGAAGCATGCAAAAGTGGAAGGAATACAAGAAGTTGAAGAAGTTGTTAAGCTGTCCAGCCTGACCTCTTTGGACTCAAACGAGTATAACTTTAGCTACAAAAGTCCAAATGAGATGGTTCTAGTTGCATTGGAAAGCTAACATCTGGGGCTTCGCAACGATATATAATTTGTCATAGCTGTCCCAACGCCAAGCGACACGAACGCGTGGATCACGCGGCCGTGTGACCTGGCAGGAACACAACCCACGCTAACGCGTGGACGACGCCTCCGCGTCACTCTTCTGCGACCTGTACGGACCAGAAAGTGCTGGGAGTGATTTCTGGGCTATTTTTGACACATATTAGAGGCTATAAAGTGAGGGAATGCATCCATTCATAATCATGCTTTTCATAATTCACTTTTCATGTTTTAGATGTAGTTTTTAGAGAGAGAGGTTATCTCCTCTCTCTTAGGATTTAGGTAGGGTTTTTAGAAATTAGGAATTAGGACTTCTCTTAGTTTTAGGAGTGACTCTCAATCCCAGGTTCAATGTTCTTTTACTTTATAATTATCTCTTATTTTCAGACATCATTAATGCTTGCTTGTATTAGTTATGTGCCTATTTGGCCTATGCCACTTTCATGATGATTTTCTTATTTAATGATATTTGAGGTATTTCAGTTTAATATTGCTTTATTTACTTATGCCATTGATTCTTCCCAATCTGAAGACGCTTTTATTCCAGTAGATTTAATTTCCTTCCTTTTGGTCTTGGTTAAGAAATCAGTAACTCATGAGTTATCTTAGTTCAAGATAATTGATAACTGTTATCTTTGCTAATTGAACTGAACTTTAATAATCCTAACCTTTGCTTAGGAAATAAATAGGATTCAAAGGTCTAACTAATTAGTCCCTTGACTTTCCTTTGCTTTAGCAAAGGTAAACTAAGTGGAATTAAGATTCAACTTTCATTATTATTGCTAAGAATAATAAAGTATGGACTTCCAATTTCTCATACCTTGCCAAAGGTTTGCTTTACAGTATTTATTTATTTTAATTGTCATTTGAATTACTTGTCATACTTCTCCCTTATTTCCAAAACCCCCAATTTTACCTTTTTCATAGCCAATAATAAGAACATACCTCCCTCCAATTCCTTGAGAAGACGACCCGAGGTTTAAATACTCGGTTATCAATTTTAAAGGGGTTTGTTACTTGTGACAACCAAAACGTTTGTACGAAGGGATTTCTGTTAGTTTAGAAGCTATATCTACAACGCGAATATTTTTATAAATTCTTTACTAGCAAAAATCCTAACGTCAGTGGTACTAACGTGACCACTAACGTTTCTTCTTGGTCCTTCACAAGCGTTATTGGGAATCACCTTTTCCAAAAACGTTGCCTTTGCTCCCTTTCCCTACGTTAGAGTTCATGTTAGTATAACTAACGTGACTCCTAACGTGGGCATGCCTAAGCTTCGAGAGCGTTAGTGACACTTACCTTTGTCACTAACGCTCCAAACGCCCCTCCCTCCCACGTTAGAGTTCACGTTAATTAGATTAACATGGCCACTAACGTGGTAGTGATTGCCATTGCCAACGTTAGTGACAAAGGTGAGTGTCAGTAACGTTGGCTTATCATGCTTAGCTCCACGTTATCTCTCACGTTAGTGGTCTTAACGTGACCACTAACGTGGGCACTTTGAGTTGGTCCAAAGTTAGTGACAAAGGTGAGTGTCACTAACGTTGGTGATTGGTTCTTCATCCTACATTAGAGTTCACGTTAATTGGATTAACGTGACTCTTAACGTGGCTTCATTGTGCCTTTGTGGAACGTTAGTGGCAACCACTTTTACCACTAACGTTGGAGCTTCTCTTCCTCCTCTATGTTAGCTACCACGTTAATGTAGTTAACGTGGCAACTAACATGGGCTATGATGGCTTCGAAGGCGTTATTGGCGATCACTTTTTCCATTAACGCTACAAGCTTGTCCCATTCCACGTTAGTGGTCATGTTAATTAGATTAACGTGGCTGCTAACGTGGTTTCTTCTTGCTTCTTTTGTCCTGAAATCCAGCAATTAAGGTGCATCAAAGCTCTGTTCCAAGTCATGAGATTATGCATCATCAATTTTATCATACAATTCCTGCCTAATCCTCATGAAATCATGTAAAGTTCACAATAATTGCTTGAATCAAGGTGTAAGTGTATTTTCATCCAAAACTTGCCTTATTTACTAAGAAAATGCATGAAACTACCCTAAAACAGTAAAGAAAAGGTCAGTGAAACTGGCCAAGATGCCCTGGCATCACTATGCATGAAATTCCCAACTGCAGAAGGGATAGCTACAATAAAGGCAGATCAGAAGACGGCGCGCCGCTGTTACCATGAAAGTCTAAACCTCAGAAGCAGAGGAAACGAATTCAACACAATCGAACTCGGTGGAGCATAGAGGTGGGAAGAACTCTGCCCACAACCCGAAGGTGAAATAGAAAAGTCTAGATCGGGGACACCCCAGACCAAATGACCAATATCGGTACAATCTTAAAAGGAGACATAAAAAAATCACTCATACAGTTCTTACGAGATAACGTCAACCTCTGTGCATGGAAGGCCGCAGACATGCCAGGCATAGACCCCAAGTTAATGTGCCACAAGCTAGCAGTCTACCCAGGATCTCGGCCAGTGCAACAGAGGCGTAGAAAGCTCGAACCAGAATGCTCTCAAGCTGTGGAAGAGCAGATACATGCTCTACCGGAGGCAGGGTTCATAAGGGAAGTCAAATACCCACTAGGGCTGGCCAACATCGTCTTGGTGAAAAATCAAACGGGAAGTGGCGAATGTGCACCGACTACACTTTACTCAACAAAGCCTTCCCAAAAGATCCTTATCCACTCCCAAGAATCGACGCTCTGATAGATGCCTGATGAGCGGATATTTTATATGCTTTTTGGGGGTAATTTCATGTAGATTTTAGTGTGTTCTAGTTAGTTTTTAGTATATTTTTATTAGTTTTTAGGCAAAATTCATATTTCTGGACTTTACTATGAGTTTGTGTGTTTTTCAGTGATTTTAGGTATTTTCTGGCTGAAATTGAGGGAGCTGAGCAAAAATCTGATTTAGGCTGAAAAAGGACTGCTGATGTTGTTGGATTCTGACCTCCATGCACTCGGAATGAATTTTTTGGAGCTACAAGAGTCCAATTGGCGCGCATTCAATTGGGTTGGAAAGTAGACATCCATGGCTTTCCAGCAATATATAATAGTTCATACTTTGTGCGAACATAAATGACGTAAACTGGCGTTTAACGCCAGTTCCATGTTGCAGTCTGGCATTCAGCGCTAGAAACAGGTTGCAAGTTGGAGTTCAACGCCAGAAACAGGTTACAACCTGGCGTTCAACTCCAGAAACAGCCCAGGCACGTGAGAAGCTTAAGTCTCAACCCCAGCAGACACCAAGTGAGCCCCAAAAGTAGATTTCTGCACTGTCCATCTAAGTTTACTCATTTTTCTGTAAACCTAGGTTACTAGTTTAGTATTTAAACAACTTTTAGAGACTTATTTTGTATCTCATGACATTTTTAGATCTGAACTTTGTACCTTCTGTCAGCATGAGTCTCTAAACTCTATTGTTGGGGGTGAGTAGCTCTGCAACATCTCGATGAATTAATGCAATTATTTCTGTTTTCCATTCAAACACGCTTGTTCCTATCTAAGATGTTCATTCGCGCTTCACTATGAAGAAGGTGATGATCCGTGACACTCATCACCTTCCTCAATCCATGAATGTGTGCCTGACAACCACCTCTGTTCTACATTAGATTGAATGAGTATCTCTTAGATTCCTTAATCAGAATCTTCGTGGTATAAGCTAGAATCCATTGGCAGCATCCTTGAAAATCCGGAAAGTCTAAGCCTTGTCTGTGGTATTCCGAGTAGTATTCTGGGATTGGATGACTGTGACGAGCTTCAAACTCGCGAGTGTTGGGCGTAGTGACAGACACAAAAGGATCAATGGATCTTATTCCGACATGATCGAGAACCGGCAGATGATTAGCCGTGCTGTGACAGAGCATTTGGACCATTTTCACTGAGAGGATGGGAAGTAGCCATTGACAATGGTGATGCCCTACATACAGCTTGCCATGGAAGGAGCCTTGCATTTATGAAAGTGAGAAAGCATTATGTTGCAGGAATTCAGAGGACAAAGCATCTCCAAAACTCTAACATATTCTCCATTACTGCATAATAAGTATTTATTTCATGCTCTTTTACTTTTTACAATTAAAACTAAAAATTATTATTGATATTATATCCTGACTAAGAATAATAAGATAACCATAGCTTGCTTCAAGTCAACAATCTCCGTGGGATTCGACCCTTACTCACATAAGGTATTACTTGGATGACCCAGTGCACTTGCAGGTTAGTTGTACGGATTGCAAAAGTGTGATTGCAATTTTGTGCACCAAGTTTTTGGCGCTGTTGCCGGGGATTGTTTGAGTTTGAACAACTGACGGCGAATCTTGTTGCTTAGATTAGGAAAAATTTGTCTTTTTTTCACTAGAATTGCATCATTTATTATCCCTTCTAAAAAATTTTTTTTTCAAAAAATAATATTTTTCTTTTTTAGTTTGTAGTTTTTCTGTGAGTTTAGTGTCATGTTTTAAGTTTGGTGTCAATTGCATGCTTTCCTTTGTCTTTTAATTTTTCGAATTGTGTGTTCTTGTTTTTCCTTGATCTTCAAATTGTTCTTGTCAATTTTTCTTGTTTGATCTTTGGTTTGTCTTGTTTTGTGTCTTTTCTTGTTTTTCTTGTTCTTTTTCAAATTTTTAGTTTTCAAAAAAAAATTTATTTATTAATTACCTTTTTAAAACACGTTAAATTTATAACTCAGTTGGCTAGAGCGTTGGCTTATGTTCTTGGCAATTGGGTATCTTCTTTTTAAAACTTTTTCAAAAATAATTTTTCTTTGATTGAATCTTATGCCAAACTTTAAGTTTGGTGTTCTCTTGTTAATTTTCTTTAATTTTCGAAAATTTAATTTGGTTTTCAAAAAATTTTAAATTTGGTGTTCTTTCTTTTGTTCTTGTTGTTCTTGTGAATTGGTGGACGAAATTGTGATCAACAATATTGGCTCTTTGGTATGTACACAAAAACTATTGTGAGAGAATTCATTATTATGGCACTGGTTGAATTCACAACTCCGCTCAACTAACCAGCAAGTGTACTGGGTCGTCCAAGTAATAAACCTTACGTGAGTAAGGGTCGATCCCACAGAGATTGTTGGTATGAAGCAAGCTATGGTCACCTTGCAAATCTCAGTCAGGCAGATTCAAGGATAATTGGATTATTAGTTTAAATTTGATTAATGGAATAAATAGAAAATAAAAAGAGATAGAAATACTTATGTAAATCAAGAGTGGGAATTTCAGATAAGCATATGGAGATACTGTATGGCTCAAGGACGCCTGCTCTCCTACTGCTTCAACTCAATCCTTCTTACTCCTTTCCATGGCAAGCTGTATGTAGGGCATCACCGTTGTCAGTGGCTACATCCCATCCTCTCAGTGAAAATGGTCATCTGCGGCTGTCACTCGCATGGCTAATCATCTGTCGGTTCTCAATCAGGTTGGAATAGAATCCATTGATTCTTTTGCGCTTGTCATCACGCCCAGCCTTCAGGAGTTTGAAGCTCGTCACAGTCATTCAATCCCAGAATCCTACTCGGAATACCATAGACAAGGTTTAGACTTTCCGGATCCTCATGAATGCCGCCATCTATCTAACTTATACCACGAAGATTCTGTTGGAGAATCTAAGAGATACACATTCAAGCTCGGTTGCATGTAGAACGGAAGTGGTTGTCAATCACGTGCGTTCATAAGTGAGAATGATAATGAGGGTTATTTACTCATCACATTCATCATGTTCTTGGGTGCGAATGAATATCTTGGAATAAGAATAAGAGAGAATTGAATAAAAGAAAATAGAATTGCATTAATGCTTGAGGTACAGTAGAGCTCCACACCCTTAATCTATGGTGTGCAGAAACTCCACTGTTGAAAATACATAAGTAAAAGGTTCAGGCATGGCCGAATGGCCAGCCTCCAAAACATGATCAATAGCCTCTTAGAATGAAGAATAAAACAAAACTGAGACCAAAGATGTCTAATATAATAGTAAGAGGTCCTATATATACTAGACTAGCTACTAGGGTTTACATGAGTAAGTGATTGATGTATAAATCCACTTCCGGGGCCCACTTGGTGTATGCTTGGGCTGAGCTTGATCAATCCACGAGCTGAGGCTTCTCTTGGAGTTGAACTTCGAGTTATGACGTGTTTTGGGCGTTCAACTCCGAATCATGACGTTTTTCTGGCGTTTAACTCCAGACAGTAGCATGTACTTGGCGTTCAACGCCAAGTTACGTCGTCAATTTCCGAATAAAGTATGGACTATTATATATTGCTGGAAAGCCCTGGATGTCTACTTTCCAACGCCGTTGAGAGCGCGCCAATTGGAGTTCTGTAGCTCCAGAAAATCCATTTTGAGTGCAGGGAGGTCAGATTCCAACAACATCAGCAGTCCTTTTGTCAGCCTTTTTCAGAGTTTTGCTCAAATCCCTCAATTTCAGTCAGAATTTACCTGAAATCACAGAAAAACACACAAACTCATAGTAAAGTCCAGAAATGTGAATTTAACATAAAAACTAATGAAAACATCCCTAAAAGTAGCTTGAACTTACTAAGAACTACCTAAAAACAATGCCAAAAAGCGTATAAATTATCCGCTCATCACAACACCAAACTTAAATTGTTGCTTGTCTCCAAGCAACTAAAAATCAAAATAGGATAAAAAGAAGAGAATGTACTATAAATTCAGAAATATCAATGAATATTAATTATAATTAGATGAGCGGGACTTGTAGCTTTTTGCTTCTGAACAGTTTTGGCATCTCACTTTTTCCTTTGAAGTTTAGAATGATTGGCTTCTCTAGGAACTTAGAATTTCGGATAGTGTTATTGACTTTCCTAGTTGAGCATGTTGATTCTTGAACACAGCTACTTATGAGTCTTGGCCGTGGCCCTAAGCATTTTGTTTTCCAGTATTACCACCGGATACATAAATGCCACAGACACATAACTGGGTGAACCTTTTCAGATTGTGACTTAGCTTTGCTAAAGTCCCCAGTTAGTGGTGTCTAGAGCTCTTAAGCACACTCTTTTGCCTTGGATCACGACTTTAACCACTTAGTCTCAAGCTTTTTACTTGGACCTTCATGACACAAGCACATGGTTAGGGACAGCTTGATTTAGCCGCTTAGGCCTGGATTTTATTTCCTTGGGCCCTCCTATCCATTGATGCTCAAAGCCTTGGATCCATTTTACCCTTGCCTTTTGGTTTTAAGGGCTATTGGCTTTTTCTACTGCTCCTTCTTTTTTTTTTTTCGCCAATTTTTTTTCGCTATTCACTGCTTTTTCTTGCTTCAAGAATCAATTTCATGATTTTTCAGATCATCAATAACATTTCTCTTTGTTCATCATTCTTTCAAGAGCCAACAATTTTAACATTCATGAACAACAAGATCAAAATTATGCATTGTTCAATCATTCATTCAGAAAACAAAAAGTATTGTCACCACATCAATATAATTAAATTAAATTCAAGGATAAATTCGAAATTCATGTACTTCTTGTTCTTTTGAATTAAAACATTTTTTTTTATTTAAGAGAGGTGAAGGATTAATGGATTTTATTCATAGCTTTAAGGCATGGTTACATACTAATGATCATGAAATAAAGACACAAAACATAGATAAACTCAATATTAAAAACCGAAAAACAGAAAGAAGAACAAGGAATGAATCCACCTCTAGTGGCGTCTTCTTCTTGAAGGACCAATGATGTTCTTTAGCTCTTCTATGTCCCTTCCTTGCCTTTGTTGCTCCTCCCTCATTGCTCTTTGATCTTCTCTTATTTCTTGGAGAATGATGGAGTGCTCATGATGTTCCACCCTTAATTGTTCCACATTGTGGCTTAAATCTTCCAAGGAGGTGTTGAGTTGCTCCCAATAGTTGTTGGGAGGAAAGTGCATCCCTTGAGGCATCTCAGGGATTTCTTGATGATGAGCTTCCTCATGCATCTCTTGAGAACCGTGATGGGTTTCTCTTGCTTGCTCCATCCTTTTCTTGGTGATGGGCTTGTCTTCTTCAATGGAGATATCTCCTTCTATGATAACTCCAGCTGAATAACATAGATGGCAAATAAGGTGAGGAAAAGCTAGCCTTGCCATGGGTGAGGGCTTGTCGGCTATTTTGTAGATTTCATTGGAGATAACCTCATGAACTTCTACTTCCTCTCCAATCATGATGCTATGAATCATGATGGCCCGATCCACAGTAACTTCAGATCGGTTGCTAGTAGGAATGATGGAGCGTTGAATGAACTCCAACCATCCTCTAGCTATAGGCTTGAGGTCCAGTCTTCTTAGTTGGACTGGCTTACCTTTGGAGTCTCTCTTCCATTGAGCTCCTTCCACACAAATGTCCATAAGGACTTGGTCCAACCTTTGATCAAAGTTGACCCTTCTAGTGTAGGGGCGTTCATCACCTTGCATCATAGGCAAGTGGAATGCCAACCTTACATTTTCCGGACTGAAATCCAAGTATTTCCCCCTAACCATTGTGAGATAATTCTTTGGACTTGGGTTCATACCTTGGTCATGGTTCCTAGTGATCCATGCATTGGCATAGAACTCTTGAACCATTAAGATTCCGACTTGTTGCATGGGGTTGGTTAAGACTTCCCAACCTCTTCTTCGGACTTCATGTCGGATCTCCGGATACTCATTCTTTTTGAGCTTGAAAGGGACCTCAGGGATCACCTTCTTCTTCTTTGCCACAACATCATAGAAGTGGTTTTGATGGCTCTTGGAGATGAATCTTTCCATCTCCCATGACTCGGAGGTGGAAGCTTTTGTCTTCCCTTTTCCTTTTATAGAGGAAACTCCGGCCTTAGGTGCCATTGGTAATGGAAAAACAAAAAAAGCTTATGCTTTTACCACACCAAACTTAAAATATTGCTCGTCCTCGAGCAAGAAAGAAAAGAAGAGTAGAAGAAGAAGAAGAAAATATGGTAGAGAGGGAGAGAGGGAGGTTCGGCTATGAGGGAGAAGAAGGGGTTGTGATGTGTGAAAATGGAGTTGAGAGGAAGGGTATTTATAGGGAGAGAGGAGGGTGGGTGTTCGGCCATTTTGGGTGGGAATGGGGGGGAAAGTAATTTTGAATTTTGATGAAGGTAGGTGGGGTTTATGGGGAAGAGTGGGTTGATGTGAATGGTGAATGGGGTAATTGGGAAGAGGAATTGAGGTGATTGGTGAAGGTTCTTGGGAAGTGTGATGTGGGGAAGAGTGAATATGAGATTAGGATTAGGAGAGTGTGATTAGGATTAAAAGGTAAGGTGGGAATATGTTAGGTGGGGATCCTGTGGGGTCCACAGATCCTGAGGTGAAAAGAAATACCATTCCTTCACCATATAGGCATGTAAAATGCCTTCATGTATCATTCTGGCGTTCAAACGCCCATTGGTGCACGTTCTGGGCGTTCAACGCCCATGTAATGCATGTTTCTGGCGTTGAACGCCAGTTTCATGCTTGTTCCTGGCGTTCAGCGCCAGTTTGTCCTCTCTGTGCACATTCCTGGCATTTAACGCCAGGTTGTTGCTTGTTTCTGGCGTTTAGCGCCAGAATGGTGCTCTGTTCTGGCGTTTAGCGCCAGAATGGTGCTCTGTTCTGGCGTTGAACGCCAGCCAGATGCATCTTACTGGCGTTGAACGCCAGTCTGCGCTACCTCCAGGGTGAACAATTTTTTTTTCTTCTGTTTTTGACTCTGTTTTTAATTTTTTTTTTTGATTTTTTTCGTGACTCCTCATGATCATGTACCTAATAAAACACAAAAATAACAATGAAACAAAATAAAATAAAATTAGATAATTAAAATTGGGTTGCCTCCCAACAAGCGCTTCTTTAATGTCAATAGCTTGACAGTGGCTCTCATGGAGCCACAAGGTGATCAGGTCAATTTTTGTGTGGTCCCAACACCAAACTTAGAGTTTGGATATGGGGTTTGAACACCAAACTTAGAATTTGGTTGTGGCCTCACAACACCAAACTTAGAGTTTGACTGTGTGGGTTTTTCTTGACTCTGAACTGAGAGAAGCTCTTCATGCTTACTCTCTTTTGTCACAGAGGGATAGCCATGTGCCTTAAACACAAGGTAGTCCCCATTCAATTGAAGGACTAACTCACCTCTGTTGACATCTATCACAGCTCCTGCTGTGGCTAGGAAAGGTCTTCCTAGGATGATGCATTCATCACCTTCCTTCCTAGTGTCTAGGATTATGAAATCAGTAGGGATGTAAAGGCCTTCAACCTTTACTAGCACATCCTCTACTATTCCATAAGCTTGTCTCATGGACTTGTCTGCCAATTGTAATGAGAACAAGGCAGGTTGTACCTCAATGATCCCCAGCTTCTCCATTACAGAGAGTGGCATAAGATTTATCCCTGACCCTAGGTCACATAGAGCTTTTTCAAAGCTCATGGTGCCAATGGTACAAGGTATTGAAAACTTGCCAGGATCTTGCTTCTTTTGAGGTAGAGTTCTCTGAATCCAAGTATCTAGTTCACTAATGAGCAAGGGAGGTTCACTTTCCCAAGTCTCATTACCAAACAGCTTGGCATTCAGCTTCATGATAGCTCCTAAATATTGAGCAACTTGCTCTCCAGTCACATCTTCATCCTCTTCAGAGGAAGAATAGTCTTTAGAGCTCATGAATGGCAGAAGGAGATTTAATGGAATCTCTATGATCTCTAGATGAGCCTCAGATTCCTCAGGATCCTTAATAGAAAACTCCTTCTTGCTTGAGGGGCGTTCCAGGAGGTCTTCCTCACTAGGATTTTCGTCCTCCTCCTCCCTAGTGCATTCGGCCACGTTGATTAAATCAATGGCCTTGCACTCTCCTTTTGGATTCTCTTCTGTATTGCTTGGGAGAATACTGGGAGGAGTTTCAATAACTTTCTTACTCAGCTGGCCTACTTGTGCCTCCAGATTTCTGATGGAAGATCTGGTTTCATTCATGAAACTGAAAGTGGCCTTTGACAAATCAGAGACTATGTTGGCTAAATTAGAATTATTTTGTTCAGAGTTCTCTGTCTGTTGCTGAGAAGATGATGGATATGGCTTGCTATTGCCCAGCCTATTGCGTCCACCATTGTTAAAACCTTGTTGAGGTTTTTGTTGATCCTTCCATGAGAAATTTGGATGATTTCTCCATGATGAGTTATAGGTGTTTCCATAAGGTTCACCCATGTAATTAACCTCTGCCATGGCAGGGTTCTCAGGATCATAAGCTTCTTCAGAAGCTGCCTCTCTAGTACTGTTGGATGCATGTTGCAATCCATTCAGATTTTGAGAGATCATGTTGACCTGTTGAGTCAACACTTTGTTCTGAGCCAATATGGCATTCAGGGTATCAATTTCAAGAACTCCTTTCTTCTGAGGTATCCCATTATTCACGGAATTCCTCTCAGATGTGTACATGAACTGGTTGTTTGCAACCATGTCAATGAGTTCTTGAGCCTCTTCAAGCGTTTTCTTTAGGTGAATAGATCCACCTGCAGAATGGTCCAATGACATTTTTGAAAATTCAGAGAGACCATAATAGAATATATCTAATAGGGTCCATTCTGAAAACATGTCAGATGGACATCTTTTGGTCAGCTGCTTGTATCTTTCCCAAGCTTCATAGAGGGATTCACCATCTTTTTGTTTGAAGGTTTGAACATCCACTCTCAGCTTGCTCAGCTTTTGAGGAGGAAAGAATTTATCCAAGAAGGCTGTGACCAGCTTATCCCATGAGTCCAGGCTATCCTTAGGTTGTGAATCCAACCATACTCTAGCTCTGTCTCTTACAGCAAAAGGGAAAAGCATGAGTCTCTAGACTTCAGGATCAACCCCATTCGTCTTTACAGTCTCACAGATCTGCAAGAACTCAGTTAAAAACTGGTAAGGATCTTCAGATGGAAGTCCATAAAACTTGCAATTTTGTTGCATTAAAGCAACTAGCTGAGGTTTCAGCTCAAAGTTATTGGCTCCAATGGCAGGAATGGAGATGCTTCTTCCATCAAACTTGGACGTTGGCTTTGTGAAGTCACCAAGCATTCTCCTTGCATTATTATTATTATTTTCGGCTGCCATCTCTCTCTCTTGTTCGAAAATTTCTAAAAGGTTGCTTCTGGATTGTTGTATTTTAGCTTCTCTTAATTTTCTCTTCAGAGTCCTTTCAGGTTCTGGATCAATTTCAATAAGAGTGCCTTTATCCCTGTTCCTGCTCATATGAAAGAGAAGAAAACTAGAAAAGAAGAGGAATCCTCTATGTCACAGTATAGAGATTCCTTTATGTTAGTAGAAAAAGAAAGGGGTAGAAGAATGAAGAAGGTGACTCGGATTTTTGGATGAAGAGAGGTGAAGAGAAGTGTTAGTAATTAAATAATTAAATAGAAGAAGAAAAGGGAAGAGAGAATTCGAAAACAATTTTGAAAAAGAGGTTAGTAATTTTCGAAAATTAAAGGTAAGTTGTAATTAAAATTAAAACATGAAACAATTAATAAATTAAAAAGAATTTTTGAAAAAGAGAGAGATATTTTCGAAAATAGAAGAGGGAGAAGTAGTTAGGTGGTTTTGAAAAAGATAAGAAACAAACAAAAAGTTAGTTAGTTGATTGGAAAAGATTTGAAATCAAAATTGAAAAAGATAAGAAGATAGTAAGTTAGATAAGATATTTTGAAATCAAATTTTGAAAAAGATAAAATTTTTTGAAAAAGATAAAATAAAAGATAAAAAGATTTATTTCAAAAATTTTAAAAATTATTTACTTCACTAACAAGAAACTACAAGATAAGATTCTAGAATTTAAAGATTGAACCTTTCTTAACAAGAGAGTAACAAACTTCAAATTTTTGAACCAATCACATTAATTGTCGAAAATATGATATAAAGATTAGAAAAAGATTTTTGAAAAATAATTTTTAAAATTTTCGAAAAAAATGAAAAAGATATGATTTTTGAAAAAGATTTTGAAAAGATAAGATTTTTAAAATTGAAACTTTGACTTGACTTGTAAGAAACAACTAATTTTGAAAATTTTTGACCAAGTCAACTCAAAATTTCGAAATTTTGGAGGGAAATAAGGAAAAGATATTTTTTTTTTTTATTTTTGAATTTTTAATTATGAGAGAGAAAAACAACAAAAATGCTCAATGCATGAAATTTTTAGATCAAAACAATGAATGCATGCAAGAATGCTATGAATGTTAAGATGAACACCAAGAACACTTTGAAGATCATGATGAACATCAAGAACATAATTTTGAAAAATTTTTTTGATGCAAAGAAAATATGCAAGACACCAAACTTAGAAATTTTTAATGCTTGAAAAATATGAATGCAAAGATGCACATGAAAAACAAGAAAAGACACAAAACAAGAAAACATCAAGATCAAACAAGAAGACTTATCAAGAACAACTTGAAGATCATGAAGAACACTATGAATGCATGGATTTTCAAAAAATGCAAGAAAAAAATTTTAAAGCATGCAATTGACACCAAACTTAAAAATTGACTCAAGACTCAAACAAGAAACACAAAATATTTTTAGTTTTTATGATTTTCTAAATTTTTTGGATTTTTATTATTTTTTTTTTCAAAAATAAAGTAGGAAAAACGAAAAAAGAAAATAAAAATTTTGAAAAAGTTTTTGAAAAGAAAATTACCTAATCTGAGCAACAAGATGAACCGTCAGTTGTCCATACTCGAACAATCCCCGGCAACGGCGCCAAAAACTTGGTGAACGAAATTGTGATCAACAATATTGGCTCTTTGGTATGTACACAAAAACTATTGTGAGAGAATTCATTATTATGGCACTGGTTGAATTCACAACTCCGCTCAACTAACCAGCAAGTGTACTGGGTCGTCCAAGTAATAAACCTTACGTGAGTAAGGGTCGATCCCACAGAGATTGTTGGTATGAAGCAAGCTATGGTCACCTTGCAAATCTCAGTCAGGCGGATTCAAGGATAATTGGATTATTAGTTTAAATTTGATTAATGGAATAAATAGAAAATAAAAAGATAGAAATACTTATGTAAATCAAGAGTGGGAATTTCAGATAAGCATATGGAGATACTGTATGGCTCAAGGACGCCTGCTCTCCTACTGCTTCAACTCAATCCTTCTTACTCCTTTCCATGGCAAGCTGTATGTAGGGCATCACCGTTGTCAGTGGCTACATCCCATCCTCTCAGTGAAAATGGTCCTCTGCGGCTGTCACTCGCATGGCTAATCATCTGTCGGTTCTCAATCAGGTTGGAATAGAATCCATTGATTCTTTTGCGCTTGTCATCACGCCCAGCCTTCAGGAGTTTGAAGCTCGTCACAGTCATTCAATCCCAGAATCCTACTCGGAATACCATAGACAAGGTTTAGACTTTCCGGATCCTCATGAATGCCGCCATCTATCTAACTTACCACGAAGATTCTGTTGGGGAATCTAAGAGATACACATTCAAGCTCGGTTGCATGTAGAACGGAAGTGGTTGTCAATCACGTGCGTTCATAAGTGAGAATGATAATGAGGGTTATTTACTCATCACATTCATCATGTTCTTGGGTGCGAATGAATATATTGGAATAAGAATAAGAGAGAATTGAATAAAAGAAAATAGAATTGCATTAATGCTTGAGGTACAGTAGAGCTCCACACCCTTAATCTATGGTGTGCAGAAACTCCACTGTTGAAAATACATAAGTAAAAGGTTCAGGCATGGCCGAATGGCCAGCCTCCAAAACATGATCAATAGCCTCTTAGAATGAAGAATAAAACAAAACTGAGACCAAAGATGTCTAATACAATAGTAAGAGGTCCTATATATACTAGACTAGCTACTAGGGTTTACATGAGTAAGTGATTGATGTATAAATCCACTTCCGGGGCCCACTTGGTGTATGCTTGGGCTGAGCTTGATCAATCCACGAGCTGAGGCTTCTCTTGGAGTTGAACTCCGAGTTATGACGTGTTTTGGGCGTTCAACTCCGGATCATGACGTTTTTCTGGCGTTTAACTCCAGACAGTAGCATGTACTTGGCGTTCAACGCCAAGTTACGTCGTCAATTTCCGAATAAAGTATGGACTATTATATATTGCTGGAAAGCCCTGGATGTCTACTTTCCAACGCCGGTGAGAGCGCGCCAATTGGAGTTCTGTAGCTCCAGAAAATCCATTTCGAGTGCAGGGAGGTCAGATTCCAACAGCATCAGCAGTCCTTTTGTCAGCCTTTTTCAGAGTTTTGCTCAAATCCGTCAATTTCAGTCAGAATTTACCTGAAATCACAGAAAAACACACAAACTCATAGTAAAGTCCAGAAATGTGAATTTAACATAAAAACTAATGAAAACATCCCTAAAAGTAGCTTGAACTTACTAAGAACTACTTAAAAACAATGCCAAAAAGCGTATAAATTATCCGCTCATCATGAATCTTCAAAGTGTTCTTGAGTATTCTTTGTATTTTGATCTTATAATTTTTAAGTTTGGTGTCCCTTGGTATTTTCCCTCCAAAATTTTCGAAAAACAAGGAGCATTAGATCTAAAAATTTTGAAGTCTTATGTCTTTTGTGTGTTTTTCTCTTTCACCATAAAATTCAAAAATAAAAAACATATTTTTTCCTTTAATTTCTCATAATTTTCGAATTACTTGGGTTAACTTGGTCAAAATTTTTCGAATCATATCTTTTTCAAAAATATCCTAACCACATTCTCTCTCCTCACTTTTTCAAAAATCTTCATAAAATATTTTCAAATTTTTTATTTTTTATTTTATTTTTTATTTTTCGTTTTTTGTTTTGGTTTTTATTTTATTCTATTTTATAATTTCAAAAATATTTTTTTAATATAATAAAATAAATAAAATAAATCCACATCATCTCCCTTTCTCCATTATGGACCTAAGTGGAAATGAACAGTCCAGAAGGACTCTGAGATCATATGCTAACCCCACTACTGCTTCATATGGGAGTAGTATCTGTATACCCTCCATCGGAGTCAGTAGCTTTGAGTTGAACCCTCAGCTCATTATCATGGTGCAGTAAAGTTGCCAGTATTCCGGTCTTCCACTGGAGGAACCTACAGAGTTTCTGGCACAGTTTTTACAAATTGCTGACACAGTACATGATAAGGAAGTAGATCAGGATGTCTACAGATTGTTACTATTTCCATTTGCTGTAAAAGACCAAGCTAAGAGGTGGTTAAATAACCAACCTAAGGACAACATAAAGACATGGAAACAGCTATCAGAAAAATTCCTGAATCACTATTTTCCTCCAAAACGGATGACACAGCTAAGGCTGAGCATCCAAGGCTTTAAACAAGGAGATAATGAATCCCTTTATGATGCTTGGGAGAGATACAGAGAGATTCTAAGAAAATGCCCCTCTGAAATGTTTTCAGAGTGGGTGCAGTTAGACATCTTCTATTATGGGCTTATAGAAAGAGCTCAGACTTTTCTAGACCACTCAACTGGTGGATCTATATACATGAGAAAGACAATAGAAGAAGCTCAAGAGCTTATTGATACAGTTGCCAGAAATCAGCATCTGTACCTAAGAAGTGAATCTTCCATCAACGAAGAGGCTAAAACAGCAACTACTAAACTCAGTCCTGCAGATCAAGCTACTGAATTTAATCAGCAATTAGATTTTCTAACAAAACAGTTAGCTAAATTCGAGGAGATATTGCAAGAAACAAGAATGGCTAATATGAATATGGAAGTGCAGTTGAAGCAAACAGAACAGCAGTTATCGAAACAAATAACAGAAGAGTGCCAAGCAGTTCAATTAAAAAGTGGGAAAACATTAAATACCTCACTTCAAGGCAGCAGGAAGCCAAGAAATGAACAGACTACTAACCAAAATCCCTCTGAGGACAGTCAGAACCCAGAGTGGAATAAGTTTGGCACTCAAACGCCAGAAAATTGGTGGGAAGCTGGCATTGAACGCCTAACCCATGCTCAGTCATGGCGTTCAACGCCAGAAATAGGCTAGGAATTGGCATTGAATGCCCAAAGGAAGCACAGTTCTGGCGTTCAGATGCCAGAAACAGGTAAAGAGTTGGCGTCTAACGCCACTCCAGCTTCCACCCTTGGCATTCAAACGCCAGTGGGGGATCAGACACATACAAGTGCTAATAGCAACCCCTCTAAAAAGGTTTCTCAACTTACATCTGTAGGCAATAAACCTACAGCAACTAAGGCTGAGGAATACAAAGCCAAAATGCCTTATCCTTAGAAACTCCGCCAAGCGGAACAGGATAAGCAATTTGCCTGCTTTGCAGACTATCTCATGACTCTTGAAATAAAGATTCCGCGAGATCTTAAGTCATAAGAAGGATTGGAGGGAAACTGAAAAAGTTTACCTCGCTGAAGAATGTAGTGCAGTCATTCTGAAAAGCTTACCTGAGAAGCTTAATGATCTCGAAAGCTTTATGATGCCATGCACAATAGAAGGTACCTGTACCAAGCAAGCTCTATGTGATCTTTGGGCAAGTATCAATCTAATACCTGCATCTACTATCAAAAAGCTTGGGTTGACTGATGAAGTCAAACCAATCCAGATATGTCTCCAACTTGCTGATGGTTCCATTAAACACCCATCAGGCATGATTGAAGACATGATTGTCAAGGTTGGGCCATTTGCCTTTCGCACTGACTTTGTGGTGCTGGAAATGGAGGAGCACAAGAGTGCAACTCTCATTCTAGAAAGACCTTTCCTAGTAACTGGCCGAACCCTCATTGACATCCAAAAAGGGGAAGTAACCCTGAGAGTCAATGAGGATGAGTTTAAGTTGAATGTTGTCAAAGCTATGCAGCATCCAGACACCCCAAATGACTGCATGAGCATTGATATTATTGACTCTCTGGTAAAAGAGGTCAATATGACTGAGAGTATCGAATCAGAGCTAGAGGATATCTTTAAAGATATTCAGCATGATCTGGAGGAACCAGAGAGAATAATAGAACCTCTGAAAATCCCTTAGGAAGAGGAGAAACCTCCCAAACCCAAGCTCAAACCATTACCACCATCCCTGAAATATGCATTTCTGGGAGAAGGTGATACCTTTCATATAATCATAAGCTCTACCTTAGAGTCACAGGAAGAGGAAGCACTAATTCAAGTGCTAAGGACACACAAGACAGCTCTTAGGTGGTCCATCAGTGATCTTAAGGGCATTAGCCCAGCCAGATGCATGCACAAGATCCTATTAGAGGGTGACGCTAAGCCAGTGGTTCAACCACAGAGGCAGCTGAATCCAGCCATGAAGGAGGTGGTGCAGAAGGAGGTCACTAAATTACTAGAGGCTGGGATTATTTATCCCATTTCTGATAGCCCCTGGGTAAGCCCTGTCCAAGTCGTCCCTAAGAAGGGTGGTATGACAGTGGTTCATAATGAAAAAATGAACTGGCTCCTACAAGAACAATTACAGGGTGGCGTATGTGTATTAATTACAGAAGGCTCAATACAGCTACCAGAAAGGATTATTTTCATTTACCATTCATAGACCAAATGCTAGAAAGACTAGCAGGTCATGAATACTATTGCTTCCTAGATAGATATTCAGGTTATAATCAAATTGCAGTAGATCCCCAAGATCAAGAGAAAATAGCATTCATATTTCCATCTGAAGTATTTGCATACAGAAGGATGCCCTTTGGTCTGTGCAATGCACCTGCAACCTTTCAGAGGTGCATGCTTTCCATTTTCTCTGATATGGTGGAAAAATTTCTAGAAGTCTTCATGGATGACTTTTCAGTATTTGGAGACTCATTCAGCTCCTGTCTTGACCATCTAGCACTTGTTTTAAAGAGGTGCCAAGAGACTAACCTTGTTTTAAACTGGGAGAAATGTCACTTTATAGTGACTGAAGGAAATGTCCATGGGCACAAAATTTTGAACAAGGAAATAGAAATGGATCAAGCTAAGGTAAAGGTAATTGAAAAATTACCACCACTTGCCAATGTTAATGCAATAAGAAGCTTTCTGGGGCGTGTAGGATTCTATAGGAGGTTTATAAAAGATTTTTCAAAAATCGCCAAACCTCTGAGTAATCTGCTAGCTGTTGACACGCTATTTATCTTTGATAAGGAGTGTCTGTAGGTGTTCGAGACTCTGAAAGCTAAACTGGTCACAGTACCAGTCATCTCTGCACCAGACTGGACATTACCATTTGAACTAATGTATGATGCCAGTGACTATGCCATTAGTGCAGTGTTGGGACAAAAGCATGACAAGCTTCTGCACGTCATTTACTATGCCAGTCGTGTCTTAAATGACGCACAGAAGAACTACACAACCAAAGAAAAAGAGTTACTTACGGTGGTTTACGCCATTGACAAGTTTAGATCTTATTTAGTAGGATCAAAAGTGATTGTGTACACTGACCATGCTGCTCTTAAATATCTACTCACAAAGCAGGATTCAAAACCCAGACTCATCAGATGGGTGTTGCTTCTGCAAGAGTTTGATATAGAAATAAGAGACAAAATAGGGACAGAGAATCAAGTGGCAGATCACCTGTCTCGAATAGAACCAGTAGAAGGGACGTCCCTCCCTCTTACTGAGATCTCTGAAACCTTTCCAGATGAGCAATTTTTCGCCATTCAGGAAGTGCCATGGTTTGCAGACATTGCAAACTACAAGGTTGTGAGATTCATACCCAAAGAGTATAGTAGGCAGCAATCAAAGAAATTGATCACAGATGTAAAGTGCTATCTTTGGGATGAACCATATCTCTTTAAGAGATGTGCAGACGGAGTAATCCGTAGATGCGTGCCTAAACAAGAAGCACAAAAGATCCTATGGCATTGCCATGGATCACAATATAGAGGACATTTTGGAAGTGAGCAAACAGCCACAAGAGTCCTCCAAAGTGGCTTCTACTGGCCTACTCTCTATAAAGACTCCCGAGTGTTTGTACTTAATTGTGACAGTTGCCAAAGATCTGGCAACCTGCCTCACAGTTATTCCATGCCTCAACAAGGGATCTTGGAGATTGAGTTGTTTGATGTAGGGCCTTTCCCACCATCATACTCAAGCACTTATATTCTGGTGGCAGTGGATTATGTATCCAAATGGGTGGACGTTATTGTAACACCCACTAATGATACTAAGATAGTGCTGAAATTTCTCCAGAAACACATCTTTAGCAGATTTGGTATCCCTAGAGTACTAATCAGTGATGGGGACACTCATTTCTGTAATAAACAACTTTACTCTGCTTTGGTTCGATATGGAGTTAGCCACAGGATAGCTACTCTATATCATCCACAAACAAATGGGCAAGCTAAAATCTCTAATAGAGAACTTAAAAAAATCCTGGAACGGACTGTGATTAACCGTAGAAGGGATTGGGTAAGAAGCTTGGATGATGCTCTGTGGGCATACAGAACAGCATTCAAGACACTTATAGGAACTTCTCCATACCAGCTGGTGTATGGAAAAGTGGTGTGCGAAATTGTGATCACTACTTTTCACAACTCAAATAATCCCTAGTAATGGCCCCAAAACTTGGTGCTCAATACCATGGCATAAACACAACTTTGCACAACTAACCAGCAAGTGCACTGGGTCGTCCAAGTAATAAACCTTACGCGAGTAAGGGTCGATCCCACGGAGATTGTTGGTATGAAGCAAGCTATGGTCACCTTGTAAATCTTAGTCAGGCAGACTCAAATGGGTATAGATGATGAATAAGACATAAAGATAAAGATAGAGATACTTATGTATATCATTGGTGAGAGCTTCAGATAAGCGTATGAAGATGCTTGTCCCTTCTGTCTCTCTGCTTTCCTACTGTCTTCATCCAATCCTTCTTACTCCTTTCCATGGCAAGCTTATGCAAGGGTTTCACCGTTGTCAGTGGCTACCTCCCATCCTCTCATTGGAAATGTTCAACGCACCCTGTCACGGCATGGCTATCCATCTGTCGGTTCTCAATCAGGCCGGAATAGAATCCAGTGATTCTTTTGCGTCTGTCACTAACGCCCCGCCTTCAGGAGTTTGAAGCACGTCACAGTCATTCAATCATTGAATCCTACTCAGAATACCACAGACAAGGTTAGACCTTCCGGATTCTCTTGAATGCCGCCATCAGTTCTTGCCTATACCACGAAGACTCTGATCTCACGGAATGGCTGGCTCGTTTGTCAGGCGAGCACTCGGTTGTCAGGCGATCAACCATGCATCGTGTATCAGGAATCCAAGAGATAAACATTAGAGCCTTGTTGCTTGTAGAACGGAGTGGTGTCAGTCACTTGTTCATAAGTGAGAATGATGATGATGTCACATAATCATCACATTCATCAAGTTCTTGAGTGCAAATGAATATCTTAGAATAAGAACAAGCGGAATTGAATAGAAGAACAATAGTAATTGCATTAATACTCGAGGTACAGCAGAGCTCCACACCTTAATCTATGGTGTGTAGAAACTCCACCGTTGAAAATACATAAGAACAAGAGTGATCATTGGCTTCGGCCCCAGAGAGGGAACCAGAAGAACCAAGATCTGATCTAAGAACTAGATGTCCGAAGATGCTAAATACAATAGTAAGAGGTCCTATATATAGAGAACTAGTAGCCTAGGGTGTACAAAGATGAGTAAATGACATAAAAATCCACTTCCAGTCTCACTTGGTGTGTGCTTGGGCTGAGCATTGAAGCATTTTCGTGTAGAGACTCTTCTTGGAGTTAAACGCCAGCTTTTATGCCAGTTTGGGCGTTTAACTCCCATTTTGGTGCCAGTTCCGGCGTTTAACGCTGGAATTTCTGAAGGTGACTTTGAACGCCAGTTTGGGCCATCAAATCTTGGGCAAAGTATGGACGATCATATATTGCTGGGAAGCCCAGGATGTCTACTTTCCAACGCCGTTGAGAGCACGCCAATTGGGCTTCTGTAGCTCCAGAAAATCCACTTCGAGTACAGGGAGGTCAAAATCCAACAGCATCTACAGTCCTTTTCAGTCTCTGAATCAGATTTTTGCTCAGGTCCCTCAATTTCAGCCAGAAAATACCTGAAATCACAGAAAAACACACAAACTCATAGTAAAGTCCAGAAAAGTGAATTTTAACTAAAAACTAATAAAAATATACTAAAAACTAACTAAATCATACTAAAAACATACTAAAAACAATGCCAAAAAGCGTACAAATTATCCGCTCATCACAACACCAAACTTAAATTGTTGCTTGTCCTCAAGCAACTGAAACTCAGATAAGATAAGAAGAGAATATGCAATGAACTCCAAAAACATCTATGAAGATCAGTATTAATTAGATGAGCGGGGCTTTTAGCTTTTTGCCTCTGAATAGTTTTGGCATCTCACTTCATCCTTTGGAATTCAGAATGATTGGCTTCTTTAGGAACACAGAATCCAGATAGTGTTATTGATTCTCCTAGTTAAGTATGATGATTCTTGAACACAGCTACTTTATGAGTCTTGGCCGTGGCCCAAAGCACTCTGTCTTCCAGTATTACCACCGGATACATACATGCCACAGACACATAATTGGGTTAACCTTTTCAGATTGTGACTCAGCTTTGCTAGAGTCCCCAATTAGAGGTGTCCAGGGTTCTTAAGCACACTCTTTTTGCCTTGGATCACAACTTTATTTCTTTCTTTTTTCTTTCTTTTTCTCTTTCTCTCCCTTTTTTTTCGTTTTTTTTTTCGCCTATTTTTTTTTGTATTCACTGCTTTTTCTTGCTTCAAGAATCATTTTTATGATTTTTCAGATCCTCAGTAACATGTCTCCTTTTTCATCATTCTTTCAAGGGCCAACATTCATGAACAACAAATTCAAAGACATATGCACTGTTTAAGCATACATTCAGAAAAAAAAGTGTTGCCACCACATCAAATAATTAATCTGTTATAAAATTCAAATTCATGCAATTCTTTTCTTTTTCAATTAAGAACTTTGTTTATTTAAGAAAGGTGATGGATTCATAGGACATTCATAACTTTAAGGCATAGACACTAAGACACTAATGATCATAAGACACAAACATGGACAAACATAAGCATAAAAATTCGAAAAACAAGAAAATAAAGAACAAGGAGATTAAAGAACGGTCCACCTCAGTGATGGCGGCTTGTTCTTCCTCTTGAAGGTCTTATGGAGTGCTTGAGCTCCTCAATATCTCTTCCTTGTCTTTGTTGCTCCTCTCTCATGATTCTTTGATCTTCTCTAATTTCATGGAGAAGGATGGAATGTTCTTGGTGCTCCACCCTTAGTTGTCCCATGTTGGAACTCATTCTCCTAGGGAGGTGTTGATTTGCTCCCAGTAGTTTTGTGGAGGAAAGTGCATCCCTTGAGGCATCTCAGGGATCTCATGATGAGAGGGGTCTCTTGTTTGCTCCATCCTTTTCTTAGTGATGGCTTGTCCTCATCAATGGGGATGTCTCCTTCTATGTCAACTCCTACTGAATAACAGAGGTGACAAATGAGGTGAGGAAAGGCTAACCTTGCCAAGGTAGAGGACTTGTCCGCCACCTTATAGAGTTCTTGGGCTATAACCTCATGAACTTCTACTTCTTCTCCAATCATGATGCTATGAATCATGATGGCCCGGTCTAGAGTAACTTTGGACCGGTTGCTAGTGGGAATGATTGAGCGTTGAATAAACTCCAACCATCCTCTAGCCACGGGCTTGAGGTCATGCCTTCTTAATTGAACCGGCTTCCCTCTTGAATCTCTCTTCCATTGGGCGCCCTCTTCACAAATGTCAGTGAGGACTTGGTCCAACCTTTGATCAAAGTTGACCCTTCTTGTGTAAGGATGTTCATCTCCTTGCATCATGGGCAAGTTGAATGCTAACCTTACATTTTCCGGGCTAAAATCCAAGTATTTCTCCCGAACCATAGTAAGCCAATTCTTTGGATCCGGGTTCACACTTTGATCATGGTTCTTGGTGATCCATGCATTGGCATAGAACTCTTGAACCATTAAGATTCCAACTTGTTGAATGGGGTTGGTAAGAACTTTCCCAACCTCTTCTTCGAATCTCATGTCGGATCTCCGGATATTCACTCTTTTTGAGTGAAAAAGGGACCTCGGGGATCACCTTCTTCAAGGCCACAACTTCATAGAAGTGGTCTTGATGCACCCTTGAGATGAATCTCTCCATCTCCCATGACTCGGAGGTGGAAGCTTTTGCCTTCCCTTTCCTCTTTTTAGAGGTTTCTCCGGCCTTGGATGCCATAAATGGTTATGGAAAAACAAAAAGCAATGCTTTTACCACACCAAACTTAAAAGGTTTGCTCGTCCTCGAGCAAAAGAAGAAAGAAGAGAGTAGAAGAAGAAGAAATGAGGAAGAAGGGAATGGCTTTGTGTTTGGCCAAAGAGGGAAGAAGTAGTGTTTAGGGTGTGTGAAAATGAAGGAGTGAAGATGGGTTTATATAGGGGTGAAGAGGGGGGTAGGGTTCGGCCATTATGGGTGGGTTTGGGAGGGAAAGTGGTTTGAATTTGAATGGTGGGGTAGGTGGGGTTTTATGAAGGATGGATGTGAGTGGTGAAGAGAAAGATGGGATTTGATAGGTGAAGGGTTTTTGGGGAAGAGGTGTTGAAGTGATTGGTGAATGGGTGAAGAAGAAGAGAGAGGGTGGTGGGGTAGGTGGGGATCCTGTGGGGTCCACAGATCCTGAGGTGTCAAGGAAAAGTCATCCCTGCACCAAATGGCATGCAAAAACACGTTTTGAGCCAATTCTGGCGTTAAACGCCGGGCTGGTGCCCATTTCTGGCGTTTAACGCCAGGTTCTTGCCCTTTCCTGGCGTTTAACGCCAGTCTGGTGCCCCTTTTTGGCGTTAAACGCCCAGAATGGTGCCAGACTGGGCGTTAAACGCCCATCTGCTAGCCTCACTGGCGTTTAAACGCCAGTAGGTTCTTCCTCCAGGGTGTGCTGTTTTTCTTCCTGTTTTTCATTCTGTTTTTGCTTTTTCAATTGTTTTTGTGACTTCTTATGATCATCAACCTACAAAAAACATAAAATAATAAAAGAAAATAGATAAGATATAACATTGGGTTGCCTCCCAACACGCGCTTCTTTAATGTCAGTAGCTTGACAGAGGTCTCTCATGGAGCCTCACAGATACTCAGAGCAATGTTGGAACCTCCCAACACCAAACTTAGAGTTTGAATGTGGGGGTTCAACACCAAACTTAGAGTTTGGTTGTGGCCTCCCAACACCAAACTTAGAGTTTGACTGTGGGGGCTCTGTTTGGCTCTGTTTTGAGAGAAGCTCTTCATGCTTCCTCTCCATGGTGATAGAGGGATATCCTTGAGCCTTAAACCCAAAGGATTCTTCATTCACTTGAATGATCAGTTCACCTCTGTCAACATCAATCACAGCCTTTGCTGTGGCTAGGAAGGGTCTGCCAAGGATGATGGATTCATCCATGCACTTCCCAGTCTCTAGGACTATGAAATCAGTAGGGATGTAATGGTCTTCAACTTTTACCAGAACATCCTCTACAAGTCCATAAGCTTGTTTTCTTGAATTGTCTGCCATCTCAAGTGAGATTTTTGCAGCTTGTACCTCAAAGATCCCTAGCTTCTCCATTACAGAGAGAGGCATGAGGTTTACACTTGACCCTAAGTCACACAGAGCCTTCTTGAAGGTCATGGTGCCTATGGTACAGGGTATTGAAAACTTCCCAGGATCTTGTCTCTTTTGAGGTAATTTCTGCCTAGACAAGTCATCCAGTTCTTTGGTGAGCAAAGGAGGTTTGTTCTCCCAAGTCTCATTACCAAATAACTTGTCATTTAGCTTCATGATTGCTCCAAGGTATTTAGCAACTTGCTCTTCAGTGACATACTCATCCTCTTCAGAGGAAGAATACTCATCAGAGCTCATGAAAGGCAGAAGTAAGTCCAATGGAATCTCTATGGTCTCATTTTGAGCCTCAGATTCCCATGGTTCCTCATTGGGGAACTCAGTGGAGGTCAGTGCACGCCTATTGAGGTCTTTCTCAGTGGCGTTCACTTTTTCTCCTTCCTCTCCAAATTCGGCCATGTTGATGGCCTTGCACTCTTCTTTTGGATTTTCTTCTGTATTGCTTGGGAGAGTACTAGGAGGGAGTTCAGTAATTTTCTTGCTCAGCTGTCCCACTTGTGCCTCCAAATTCCTAATGGAGGATCTTGTTTCATTCATGAAACTTTGAGTGGTTTTGATTAGATCAGAGACCATGGTTGCTAAGTCAGAGTGGTTCTGCTTAGAACTCTCTGTCTGTTGCTGAGAAGATGATGAAAAAGGCTTGCCATTGCTAAACCTGTTTCTTCCACCATTATTGTTGTTGAAACCTTGTTGAGGTTTCTCTTGATTCTTCCATGAGAGATTTGGGTGATTTCTCCATGAAGAATTATAGGTGTTTCCATAGGGTTCTCCCATGTAATTCACCTCTTCCATTGAAGGGTTCTCAGGATCATAAGCTTCTTCCTCGGATGAAGCATCCTTAGTACTGCTTGGTGCATTTTGCATCCCAGACAGACTTTGAGAAATCAAATTGACTTGTTGATGAGCGGATAATTTGTATACTTTTTGGCATTGTTTTTAGTATGTTTTTAGCATGATCTAGTTAGTTTTTAGTATATTTTTATTAGTTTTTAGTTAAAATTCACTTTTCTGGACTTTACTATGAGTTTGTGTGTTTTTCTGTGATTTCAGGTATTTTCTGGCTGAAATTGAGGGACCAGAGCAAAAATCTGATTCAGAGACTGAAAAGGACAGCAGATGCTGTTGGATTCTGACCTCCCTGCACTCAAAGTGGATTTTCTGGAGCTACAGAAGCCCAATTGGCGCGCTCTCAACGGCGTTGGAAAGTAGACATCCTGGGCTTTCCAGCAATATATGATAGTCCATACTTTGCTCAAGATTTGATGGCCCAAACCGGCGTTCAAAGTCACCTACAGAAATTCCAGCGTTAAACGCCGGAACTGGCACCTAAATGGGAGTTAAACGCCCAAACTGGCATAAAAGCTGGCGTTTAACTCCAAGAAGAGTCTCTACACGAAAATGCTTCATTGCTAGCCCAAGCACACACCAAGTGGGCCCGGAAGTGGATTTTTATGTCATTTACTCATCTCTGTACACCCTAGCTACTAGTTTTCTATAAGTAGGACCTTTTACTATTGTATTAGAGAGATCTTTTCGATCATTAGACGAGTTTTGATGATTGACCCTCTTTGGGAGGCTGGCCATTCGGCCATGCCTAGACCTTTGTTCTTATGTATTTTCAACGGTGGAGTTTCTACACACCATAGATTAAGGTGTGGAGCTCTGCTGTACCTCGAGTATTAATGCAATTACTATTGTTCTTCTATTCAATTCGCTTGTTCTTTATCCAAGATATCACTTGTTCTTCAACTTGATGAATGTGATGATCCGTGACACTCATCATCATTCTCACCCATGAACAAGGGTGACTGACAACCACTCTGTTCTACAAGCATCTGAGGCCCTAGTGAATATCTCTTGGATTTCTGGTTGCACGATGCATGGTTGATCGCCTGACAACCGAAGTGCTCGCCTGACAAACGAGCCAACCATTCCGTGAGATCAGAGTCTTCGTGGTATAGGCAAGAACTGATGGTGGCATTCAAGAGAATTCGGAAGGTCTAACCTTGTCTGTGGTTTCTGAGTAGGATTCAATGATTGAATGACTGTGACGTGCTTCAAACTCCTGAGGGCGGGGCGTTAGGACAGACGCAAAAGAATCACTGGATTCTATTCCGGCCTGATTGAGAACCGACAGATGAATTCCGCTATGCTGTGACAGAGCATATGCAATCGTTTTCAATGAGAGGATGGGAGGTAGCCGCTGACAACGGTGAAACCCTACACAAGCTTGCATGGAAAGGAGTAAGAAGGATTGGATGAACAGTAGGAAAGCAGAGACGGAAGGGAAGGCATCTTCATACACTTATCTGAAGCTCTCACCAATGATATACATAAGTACCTCTATCTTTATCTTTGTGTTTATTTTTGTTCATCACCATATCCATTTGAGTTTGCCTGACTGAGATTTACAAGATGACCATAGCTTGCTTCATACCAACAATCTCCGTGGGATCGACCCTTACTCACGTAAGGTTTATTACTTGGACGACCCAGTGCACTTGCTGGTTAGTTGTGCGAAGTTGTGTTTATGCCATGGTATTGAGCACCAAGTCTTTGGAGTCATTACCGGGGATTGTTTTGTGTATGGAAAAGTATTGATCACAATTTCGTGCACCAAGTTTTTGGCGCCGTTGCCGGGGATTGTTCGAGTTTTGAGCAAGCTTTTTGTCCGGTAACATCAGTGCCAAGATCCGGCAACGCACCAAGTTTTTGGCGCCGTTGCCGGGGATTGATCGTGTGTGGACAACTGACGGTTCATCTTGTTGCTTAGATTAGGTATTTTTTTTCGAAATTCTTGAAGATGAATTCTAGAGTTTCATGATGATTTGTTGAAATCTGGCTGGCTGAGAAAGCCATGTCTAATTTCATTGGACCGAGGTTTTCAACTGATCATCACAAGAGCTGTTGATTTCATCAATCTTGCTTTGGAGCAGTGATTTGCTAAGGCTTGGCTGGCCTTTGGCCATGTCTAGTGTTTTGGACCGAAGCTTTCTTTGAAAGCTTGGCTGGCTGTGAAGCCATGTCTAATTCCTGGACCGGAGTCTTAGACTAGCATTGCACTGATTCCTGGAATTCTCATTGAGAATTTTGATACCTTTTTCCACTTAATTTTCGAAAAACACAAAAAAAAAATAAAAAAAATCATAAAATCCAAAAATTTCTTGTTTGAGTCTAGTGTCTCATTTTAAGTTTAGTGTCAATTGCATGTTTCTATTCTTATTGCATTCATGCACGTGTCTTCATTAATCTTCAAGTTGTTCTTGATGATTTCCTTGTTTTGATCTTTGAATTCTATTGACTTGAGTGTTTTGTGTGTCTCATATGCATTCTCATTTTGTTAGTGTCAATAGTATACAAACTGCTAAGTTTGGTGTCTTGCATGCATTGTTCTTTAATTTTAGTTGCATTTTGGTTATTCCTCATTATTAAAAATCCAAAAATATTTAATTTGTGTCTTTTCAAGTCAAAAATACAGAGAATTGAAGATTCAGAACATACAGCAGAGGAATTGCACAGAAAAAGCTGGGCGTCAAAACGCCCAGTGAAGAAGGACAGACTGGCGTTTAAACGCCAGCCAGGGTACCTGGTTGGCGTTTAACGCCCAAAAAGGTATAA